>NW_027415215.1:0-27860 GCF_964106895.1 Numenius arquata
CTTGCAGAACTCTGCAGGAACCCACGGAACTTTATGGAACCCTACCAGCCCCTACGGAAGCCTAAAGACCCTTGCAGGCAGTTACGGAACGGTACAGGGCCCTAGGGAACTTTACCAGCCACTACGGAACTCTACGGGCCCCTACGGAACCCTGCAGAACCCTCCAGAACCTTACAGAATCCCACGGATTCCTACAGACTCCTGCGGGCACTTACTCAACCCTAGAGGACCCTACGGAACACTGCCAGCTCCTATGGAAGGAACCCTACGGGCCCCTACAGAACACTACTGGCTCCTGCGGTACTCCACAGGCCTCTAGGGAACCTACGAAGCTCTACGGAGCCCTATGGATCCTTACGGAACAGTACGGGCCCCTTCAGACCTCTGCGGGCGCTTATGGAAACCTACAGGACCCTACGGAACTGTACGAGACTCTACAGGCCCCTAGGGAACACCACAGGCCCCTACGGAACCGTACGAGACTCTACAGGCCCTTAGGGAACACCACAGGCCCCTACGGAACCCTACACAACCCTCTGGAAACTTATGGAACCCTACAAGCTCCTACCAACCCCTGCGAGCACTTACACAACCCTACAGGTCCCTACGGCAATCTACGGGACTCTATGGGCCCCTAGGGAACCCTTCAGATTTCGATGGAACCCTACCAGCCCCTCTGGAACCCTACAGAATACTCCAGGACCCGACAGCACTCTACAAGACCCTTAGCAACACAACGGAACCTCGCTAAAACCCTATGGGCTCCTACAGAACACTGTAGGTGCCTACGGAAACCTACAGACCCCTACAGAATACTACCAGCCACTACAGAAAAATATGGCCCCTACGGAACTCTACGGAACCTGGCAGAAACACTGTGGGCCCCTACAGGCCCTTGCGGGCACTTGCAGAACTCTGCAGGAACCCACGGAACTTTATGGAACCCTACCAGCCCCTACGGAAGCCTAAAGACCCTTGCAGGCAGTTACGGAACGGTACAGGGCCCTAGGGAACTTTACCAGCCACTACGGAACTCTACGGGCCCCTACGGAACCCTGCAGAACCCTCCAGAACCTTACAGAATCCCACGGATTCCTACAGACTCCTGCGGGCACTTACTCAACCCTAGAGGACCCTACGGAACACTACTGGCTCCTACGGTACTCCACAGGCCTCTAGGGAACCTACGAAGCTCTACGGAACCCTATGGATCCTTACGGAACAGTACGGGCCCCTTCAGACCTCTGCGGGCGCTTATGGAAACCTACAGGACCCTACCCAAACTGTACGAGACTCTACAGGCCCCTAGGGAACACCACAGGCCCCTACGGAACCCTACACAACCCTCCGGAAACATATGGCACCCTACAAGCTCCTACCAACCCCTGCGGGCACTTACACAACCCTACAGGCCCCTATGGAAATCTATGGGACTCTACGGGCCCCTAGGGAACCCTTCAGATTTCGACGGAACCCTACCAGCCCCTCTGGAACCCTACAGAATACTCCAGGACCCGACAGCACTCTACAAGACCCTTAGCAACACAACGGAACCTCACTAAAACCCTATGGGCTCCTACAGAATACTGCAGGTGCCTACGGAACCCTACAGACACCTACGGGCACTTACAGAAAACTGCAGGCCCCTACGGAACCCTACAGGTCCATACAGAACCCCACAGGGCCCTACGGAACTTTACCAGCCACTACGGAACTCTACGGGCCCCTACGGAACCCTGCAGAACCCTCCGGAACCTTACAGAATCCCACAGACTCCTACAGACTTCTGCGGGCACTTAAACAACCCTAGAAGACCCTACGGAACACTGTCAGCCCCTATGGAAGGAACCCTACGGGCCCCTACAGAACACTACTGGCTCCTGCGGTACTCCACAGGCCTCTAGGGAACCTACGAAGCTCTACGGAGCCCTATGGATCCTTACGGAACAGTACGGGCCCCTTCAGACCTCTGCGGGCACTTATGGAAACCTACAGGACCCTACGGAACTGTACGAGACTCTACAGGCCCCTAGGGAACACCACAGGCCCCTACGGAACCGTATGAGACTCTACAGGCCCCTAGGGAACACCACAGGCCCCTACGGAACCCTACACAACTCTCTGGAAACTTATGGAACCCTACAAGCTCCTACCAACCCCTGCGAGCACTTACACAACCCTACAGGTCCCTACGGAAATCTACGGGACTCTATGGGCCCCTAGGGAACCCTATAGATTTCGATGGAACCCTATGAGGCCCTCTGGAACCCTACAGAATACTCCAGGACCCGACAGCACTCTACAAGACCCTTAGCAACACAACGGAACCTCACTAAAACCCTATGGGCTCCTACAGAACACTGCAGGTGCCTACGGAACCCTACAGATCCCTACGGAACCCTACAAACACCTGCGGGCACTTACGGAACCCTGCAGGCCCCTACGGAACCCTACAGGTCCATACAGAACCCCACAGGGCCCTACGGAACTTTACCAGCCACTACGGAACTCTACGGGCCCCTACGGAACCCTGCAGAACCCTCCGGAACCTTACAGAATCCCACAGACTCCTACAGACTTCTGCGGGCACTTACACAACCCTACAGGTCCCTACGGAAATCTACGGGACTCTATGGGCCCCTAGGGAACCCTATAGATTTCGATGGAACCCTACGAGCCCCTCTGGAACCCTACAGAATACTCCAGGACCCGACAGCACTCTACAAGACCCTTAGCGACACAACGGAACCTCACTAAAACCCTATGGGCTCCTACAGAACACTGTAGGCGCCTACGGAAACCTACAGACCCCTACAGAATACTACCAGCCACTACAGAAAAATATGGCCCCTACGGAACTCTACGGAACCTGGCAGAAACACTGTGCGCCCCTAGAGGCCCTTGCGGGCACTTGCAGAACTCTGCAGGAACCACGGAACTTTATGGAACCCTACCAGCCCCTACGGAAGCCTAAAGACCCTTGCAGGCAGTTACGGAACGGTACAGGGCCCTAGGGAACTTTACCAGCCACTACGGAACTCTACGGGCCCCTACGGAACCCTGCAGAACCCTCCAGAACCTTACAGAATCCCACGGATTCCTACAGACTCCTGCGGGCACTTACTCAACCCTAGAGGACCCTACGGAACACTACTGGCTCCTACGGTACTCCACAGGCCTCTAGGGAACCTACGAAGCTCTACGGAACCCTATGGATCCTTACGGAACAGTACGGGCCCCTTCAGACCTCTGCGGGCGCTTATGGAAACCTACAGGACCCTACCGAAACTGTACGAGACTCTACAGGCCCCTAGGGAACACCACAGGCCCCTACGGAACCCTACACAACCCTCCGGAAACATATGGCACCCTACAAGCTCCTACCAACCCCTGCGGGCACTTACACAACCCTACAGGCCCCTACGGAAATCTATGGGACTCTACGGGCCCCTAGGGAACCCTTCAGATTTCGACGGAACCCTACCAGCCCCTCTGGAACCCTACAGAATACTCCAGGACCCGACAGCACTCTACAAGACCCTTAGCAACACAACGGAACCTCACTAAAACCCTATGGGCTCCTACAGAATACTGCAGGTGCCTACGGAACCCTACAGACACCTACGGGCACTTACAGAACACTGCAGGCCCCTACGGAACCCTACAGGTCCATACAGAACCCCACAGGGCCCTACGGAACTTTACCAGCCACTACGGAACTCTACGGGCCCCTACGGAACCCTGCAGAACCCTCCGGAACCTTACAGAATCCCACAGACTCCTACAGACTTCTGCGGGCACTTAAACAACCCTAGAGGACCCTACGGAACACTGCCAGCCCCTATGGAAGGAACCCTACGGGCCCCTACAGAACACTACTGGCTCCTGCGGTACTCCACAGGCCTCTAGGGAACCTACGAAGCTCTACGGAGCCCTATGGATCCTTACGGAACAGTACGGGCCCCTTCAGACCTCTGCGGGCACTTATGGAAACCTATAGGACCCTACGGAACTGTACGAGACTCTACAGGCCCCTAGGGAACACCACAGGCCCCTACGGAACCGTATGAGACTCTACAGGCCCCTAGGGAACACCACAGGCCCCTACGGAACCCTACACAACTCTCTGGAAACTTATGGAACCCTACAAGCTCCTACCAACCCCTGCGAGCACTTACACAACCCTACAGGTCCCTACGGAAATCTACGGGACTCTATGGGCCCCTAGGGAACCCTATAGATTTCGATGGAACCCTATGAGGCCCTCTGGAACCCTACAGAATACTCCAGGACCCGACAGCACTCTACAAGACCCTTAGCAACACAACGGAACCTCACTAAAACCCTATGGGCTCCTACAGAACACTGCAGGTGCCTACAGAACCCTACAGATCCCTACGGAACCCTACAAACACCTGCGGGCACTTACGGAACCCTGCAGGCCCCTACGGAACCCTACAGGTCCATACAGAACCCCACAGGGCCCTACGGAACTTTACCAGCCACTACGGAACTCTACGGGCCCCTACGGAACCCTGCAGAACCCTCCGGAACCTTACAGAATCCCACAGACTCCTACAGACTTCTGCGGGCACTTACACAACCCTACAGGTCCCTACGGAAATCTACGGGACTCTATGGGCCCCTAGGGAACCCTATAGATTTCGATGGAACCCTACGAGCCCCTCTGGAACCCTACAGAATACTCCAGGACCCGACAGCACTCTACAAGACCCTTAGCGACACAACGGAACCTCACTAAAACCCTATGGGCTCCTACAGAACACTGTAGGCGCCTACGGAAACCTACAGACCCCTACAGAATACTACCAGCCACTACAGAAAAATATGGCCCCTACGGAACTCTACGGAAGCTGGCAGAAACACTGTGCGCCCCTACAGGCCCTTGCGGGCACTTGCAGAACTCTGCAGGAACCCACGGAACTTTATGGAACCCTACCAGCCCCTACGGAAGCCTAAAGACCCTTGCAGGCAGTTACGGAACGGTACAGGGCCCTAGGGACCTTTACCAGCCACTACGGAACTCTACGGGCCCCTACGGAACCCTGCAGAACCCTCCAGAACCTTACAGAATCCCACGGATTCCTACAGACTCCTGCGGGCACTTACTCAACCCTAGAGGACCCTACGGAACACTACTGGCTCCTACGGTACTCCACAGGCCTCTAGGGAACCTACGAAGCTCTACGGAACCCTATGGATCCTTACGGAACAGTACGGGCCCCTTCAGACCTCTGCGGGCGCTTATGGAAACCTACAGGACCCTACCGAAACTGTACGAGACTCTACAGGCCCCTAGGGAACACCACAGGCCCCTACGGAACCCTACACAACCCTCCGGAAACATATGGCACCCTACAAGCTCCTACCAACCCCTGCGGGCACTTACACAACCCTACAGGCCCCTACGGAAATCTATGGGACTCTACGGGCCCCTAGGGAACCCTTCAGATTTCGACGGAACCCTACCAGCCCCTCTGGAACCCTACAGAATACTCCAGGACCCGACAGCACTCTACAAGACCCTTAGCAACACAACGGAACCTCACTAAAACCCTATGGGCTCCTACAGAATACTGCAGGTGCCTACGGAACCCTACAGACACCTACGGGCACTTACAGAAAACTGCAGGCCCCTACGGAACCCTACAGGTCCATACAGAACCCCACAGGGCCCTACGGAACTTTACCAGCCACTACGGAACTCTACGGGCCCCTACGGAACCCTGCAGAACCCTCCGGAACCTTACAGAATCCCACAGACTCCTACAGACTTCTGCGGGCACTTAAACAACCCTAGAGGACCCTACGGAACACTGCCAGCCCCTATGGAAGGAACCCTACGGGCCCCTACAGAACACTACTGGCTCCTGCGGTACTCCACAGGCCTCTAGGGAACCTACGAAGCTCTACGGAGCCCTATGGATCCTTACGGAACAGTACGGGCCCCTTCAGACCTCTGCGGGCACTTATGGAAACCTACAGGACCCTACGGAACTGTACGAGACTCTACAGGCCCCTAGGGAACACCACAGGCCCCTACGGAACCGTATGAGACTCTACAGGCCCCTAGGGAACACCACAGGCCCCTACGGAACCCTACACAACTCTCTGGAAACTTATGGAACCCTACAAGCTCCTACCAACCCCTGCGAGCACTTACACAACCCTACAGGTCCCTACGGAAATCTACGGGACTCTATGGGCCCCTAGGGAACCCTATAGATTTCGATGGAACCCTATGAGGCCCTCTGGAACCCTACAGAATACTCCAGGACCCGACAGCACTCTACAAGACCCTTAGCAACACAACGGAACCTCACTAAAACCCTATGGGCTCCTACAGAACACTGCAGGTGCCTACGGAACCCTACAGATCCCTACGGAACCCTACAAACACCTGCGGGCACTTACGGAACCCTGCAGGCCCCTACGGAACCCTAGAGGTCCATACAGAACCCCACAGGGCCCTACGGAACTTTACCAGCCACTACGGAACTCTACGGGCCCCTACGGAACCCTGCAGAACCCTCCGGAACCTTACAGAATCCCACAGACTCCTACAGACTTCTGCGGGCACTTACACAACCCTACAGGTCCCTACGGAAATCTACGGGACTCTATGGGCCCCTAGGGAACCCTATAGATTTCGATGGAACCCTACGAGCCCCTCTGGAACCCTACAGAATACTCCAGGACCCGACAGCACTCTACAAGACCCTTAGCGACACAACGGAACCTCACTAAAACCCTATGGGCTCCTACAGAACACTGTAGGCGCCTACGGAAACCTACAGACCCCTACAGAATACTACCAGCCACTACAGAAAAATATGGCCCCTAGGGAACTCTACGGAAGCTGGCAGAAACACTGTGCGCCCCTACAGGCCCTTGCGGGCACTTGCAGAACTCTGCAGGAACCCACGGAACTTTATGGAACCCTACCAGCCCCTACGGAAGCCTAAAGACCCTTGCAGGCAGTTACGGAACGGTACAGGGCCCTAGGGACCTTTACCAGCCACTACGGAACTCTACGGGCCCCTACGGAACCCTGCAGAACCCTCCAGAACCTTACAGAATCGCACGGATTCCTACAGACTCCTGCGGGCACTTACTCAACCCTAGAGGACCCTACGGAACACTACTGGCTCCTACGGTACTCCACAGGCCTCTAGGGAACCTACGAAGCTCTACGGAACCCTATGGATCCTTACGGAACAGTACGGGCCCCTTCAGACCTCTGCGGGCGCTTATGGAAACCTACAGGACCCTACCGAAACTGTACGAGACTCTACAGGCCCCTAGGGAACACCACAGGCCCCTACGGAACCCTACACAACCCTCCGGAAACATATGGCACCCTACAAGCTCCTACCAACCCCTGCGGGCACTTACACAACCCTACAGGCCCCTACGGAAATCTATGGGACTCTACGGGCCCCTAGGGAACCCTTCAGATTTCGACGGAACCCTACCAGCCCCTCTGGAACCCTACAGAATACTCCAGGACCCGACAGCACTCTACAAGACCCTTAGCAACACAACGGAACCTCACTAAAACCCTATGGGCTCCTACAGAATACTGCAGGTGCCTACGGAACCCTACAGACACCTACGGGCACTTACAGAACACTGCAGGCCCCTACGGAACCCTACAGGTCCATACAGAACCCCACAGGGCCCTACGGAACTTTACCAGCCACTACGGAACTCTACGGGCCCCTACGGAACCCTGCAGAACCCTCCGGAACCTTACAGAATCCCACAGACTCCTACAGACTTCTGCGGGCACTTAAACAACCCTAGAGGACCCTACGGAACACTGCCAGCCCCTATGGAAGGAACCCTACGGGCCCCTACAGAACACTACTGGCTCCTGCGGTACTCCACAGGCCTCTAGGGAACCTACGAAGCTCTACGGAGCCCTATGGATCCTTACGGAACAGTACGGGCCCCTTCAGACCTCTGCGGGCACTTATGGAAACCTACAGGACCCTACGGAACTGTACGAGACTCTACAGGCCCCTAGGGAACACCACAGGCCCCTACGGAACCGTATGAGACTCTACAGGCCCCTAGGGAACCCTACACAACTCTCTGGAAACTTATGGAACCCTACAAGCTCCTACCAACCCCTGCAAGCACTTACACAACCCTACAGGTCCCTACGGAAATCTACGGGACTCTATGGGCCCCTAGGGAACCCTATAGATTTCGATGGAACCCTATGAGGCCCTCTGGAACCCTACAGAATACTCCAGGACCCGACAGCACTCTACAAGACCCTTAGCAACACAACGGAACCTCACTAAAACCCTATGGGCTCCTACAGAACACTGCAGGTGCCTACGGAACCCTACAGATCCCTACGGAACCCTACAAACACCTGCGGGCACTTACGGAACCCTGCAGGCCCCTACGGAACCCTACAGGTCCATACAGAACCCCACAGGGCCCTACGGAACTTTACCAGCCACTACGGAACTCTACGGGCCCCTACGGAACCCTGCAGAACCCTCCGGAACCTTACAGAATCCCACAGACTCCTACAGACTTCTGCGGGCACTTACACAACCCTACAGGTCCCTACGGAAATCTACGGGACTCTATGGGCCCCTAGGGAACCCTATAGATTTCGATGGAACCCTACGAGCCCCTCTGGAACCCTACAGAATACTCCAGGACCCGACAGCACTCTACAAGACCCTTAGCGACACAACGGAACCTCACTAAAACCCTATGGGCTCCTACAGAACACTGTAGGCGCCTACGGAAACCTACAGACCCCTACAGAATACTACCAGCCACTACAGAAAAATATGGCCCCTAGGGAACTCTACGGAACCTGGCAGAAACACTGTGCGCCCCTACAGGCCCTTGCGGGCACTTGCAGAACTCTGCAGGAACCCACGGAACTTTATGGAACCCTACCAGCCCCTACGGAAGCCTAAAGACCCTTGCAGGCAGTTACGGAACGGTACAGGGCCCTAGGGACCTTTACCAGCCACTACGGAACTCTACGGGCCCCTACGGAACCCTGCAGAACCCTCCAGAACCTTACAGAATCGCACGGATTCCTACAGACTCCTGCGGGCACTTACTCAACCCTAGAGGACCCTACGGAACACTACTGGCTCCTACGGTACTCCACAGGCCTCTAGGGAACCTACGAAGCTCTACGGAACCCTATGGATCCTTACGGAACAGTACGGGCCCCTTCAGACCTCTGCGGGCGCTTATGGAAACCTACAGGACCCTACCCAAACTGTACGAGACTCTACAGGCCCCTAGGGAACACCACAGGCCCCTACGGAACCCTACACAACCCTCCGGAAACATATGGCACCCTACAAGCTCCTACCAACCCCTGCGGGCACTTACACAACCCTACAGGCCCCTACGGAAATCTATGGGACTCTACGGGCCCCTAGGGAACCCTTCAGATTTCGACGGAACCCTACCAGCCCCTCTGGAACCCTACAGAATACTCCAGGACCCGACAGCACTCTACAAGACCCTTAGCAACACAACGGAACCTCACTAAAACCCTATGGGCTCCTACAGAATACTGCAGGTGCCTACGGAACCCTACAGACACCTACGGGCACTTACAGAAAACTGCAGGCCCCTACGGAACCCTACAGGTCCATACAGAACCCCACAGGGCCCTACGGAACTTTACCAGCCACTACGGAACTCTACGGGCCCCTACGGAACCCTGCAGAACCCTCCGGAACCTTACAGAATCCCACAGACTCCTACAGACTTCTGCGGGCACTTAAACAACCCTAGAGGACCCTACGGAACACTGCCAGCCCCTATGGAAGGAACCCTACGGGCCCCTACAGAACACTACTGGCTCCTGCGGTACTCCACAGGCCTCTAGGGAACCTACGAAGCTCTACGGAGCCCTATGGATCCTTACGGAACAGTACGGGCCCCTTCAGACCTCTGCGGGCACTTATGGAAACCTACAGGACCCTACGGAACTGTACGAGACTCTACAGGCCCCTAGGGAACACCACAGGCCCCTACGGAACCGTATGAGACTCTACAGGCCCCTAGGGAACCCTACACAACTCTCTGGAAACTTATGGAACCCTACAAGCTCCTACCAACCCCTGCGAGCACTTACACAACCCTACAGGTCCCTACGGAAATCTACGGGACTCTATGGGCCCCTAGGGAACCCTATAGATTTCGATGGAACCCTATGAGGCCCTCTGGAACCCTACAGAATACTCCAGGACCCGACAGCACTCTACAAGACCCTTAGCAACACAACGGAACCTCACTAAAACCCTATGGGCTCCTACAGAACACTGCAGGTGCCTACGGAACCCTACAGATCCCTACGGAACCCTACAAACACCTGCGGGCACTTACGGAACCCTGCAGGCCCCTACGGAACCCTACAGGTCCATACAGAACCCCACAGGGCCCTACGGAACTTTACCAGCCACTACGGAACTCTACGGGCCCCTACGGAACCCTGCAGAACCCTCCGGAACCTTACAGAATCCCACAGACTCCTACAGACTTCTGCGGGCACTTACACAACCCTACAGGTCCCTACGGAAATCTACGGGACTCTATGGGCCCCTAGGGAACCCTATAGATTTCGATGGAACCCTACGAGCCCCTCTGGAACCCTACAGAATACTCCAGGACCCGACAGCACTCTACAAGACCCTTAGCGACACAACGGAACCTCACTAAAACCCTATGGGCTCCTACAGAACACTGTAGGCGCCTACGGAAACCTACAGACCCCTACAGAATACTACCAGCCACTACAGAAAAATATGGCCCCTACGGAACTCTACGGAAGCTGGCAGAAACACTGTGCGCCCCTACAGGCCCTTGCGGGCACTTGCAGAACTCTGCAGGAACCCACGGAACTTTATGGAACCCTACCAGCCCCTACGGAAGCCTAAAGACCCTTGCAGGCAGTTACGGAACGGTACAGGGCCCTAGGGACCTTTACCAGCCACTACGGAACTCTACGGGCCCCTACGGAACCCTGCAGAACCCTCCAGAACCTTACAGAATCGCACGGATTCCTACAGACTCCTGCGGGCACTTACTCAACCCTAGAGGACCCTACGGAACACTACTGGCTCCTACGGTACTCCACAGGCCTCTAGGGAACCTACGAAGCTCTACGGAACCCTATGGATCCTTACGGAACAGTACGGGCCCCTTCAGACCTCTGCGGGCGCTTATGGAAACCTACAGGACCCTACCGAAACTGTACGAGACTCTACAGGCCCCTAGGGAACACCACAGGCCCCTACGGAACCCTACACAACCCTCCGGAAACATATGGCACCCTACAAGCTCCTACCAACCCCTGCGGGCACTTACACAACCCTACAGGCCCCTACGGAAATCTATGGGACTCTACGGGCCCCTAGGGAACCCTTCAGATTTCGACGGAACCCTACCAGCCCCTCTGGAACCCTACAGAATACTCCAGGACCCGACAGCACTCTACAAGACCCTTAGCAACACAACGGAACCTCACTAAAACCCTATGGGCTCCTACAGAATACTGCAGGTGCCTACGGAACCCTACAGACACCTACGGGCACTTACAGAACACTGCAGGCCCCTACGGAACCCTACAGGTCCATACAGAACCCCACAGGGCCCTACGGAACTTTACCAGCCACTACGGAACTCTACGGGCCCCTACGGAACCCTGCAGAACCCTCCGGAACCTTACAGAATCCCACAGACTCCTACAGACTTCTGCGGGCACTTAAACAACCCTAGAGGACCCTACGGAACACTGCCAGCCCCTATGGAAGGAACCCTACGGGCCCCTACAGAACACTACTGGCTCCTGCGGTACTCCACAGGCCTCTAGGGAACCTACGAAGCTCTACGGAACCCTATGGATCCTTACGGAACAGTACGGGCCCCTTCAGACCTCTGCGGGCACTTATGGAAACCTACAGGACCCTACGGAACTGTACGAGACTCTACAGGCCCCTAGGGAACACCACAGGCCCCTACGGAACCGTATGAGACTCTACAGGCCCCTAGGGAACACCACAGGCCCCTACGGAACCCTACACAACCCTCTGGAAACTTATGGAACCCTACAAGCTCCTACCAACCCCTGCGAGCACTTACACAAAGCTACAGGTCCCTACGGAAATCTACGGGACTCCACGGGCCCCTAGGGAACCCTATAGATTTCGATGGAACCCTATGAGGCCCTCTGGAACCCTACAGAATACTCCAGGACCCGACAGCACTCTACAAGACCCTTAGCAACACAACGGAACCTCACTAAAACCCTATGGGCTCCTACAGAACACTGTAGCCGCCTACGGAAACCTACAGACCCCTACAGAATACTACCAGCCACTACAGAAAAATATGGCCCCTACGGAACTCTACGGAACCTGGCAGAAACACTGTGGGCCCCTACAGGCCCTAGCGGGCACTTGCAGAACTCTGCAGGAACCCATGGAACTTTATGGAACCCTACCAGCCCCTACGGAAGCCTAAAGACCCTTGCAGGCAGTTACGGAACGGTACAGGGCCCTAGGGAACTTTACCAGCCACTACGGAACTCTACGGGCCCCTACGGAACCCTGCAGAACCCTCCAGAACCTTACAGAATCCCACGGATTCCTACAGACTCCTGCGGGCACTTACTCAACCCTAGAGGACCCTACGGAACACTGCCAGCTCCTATGGAAGGAACCCTACGGGCTCCTACAGAACACTACTGGCTCCTGCGGTACTCCACAGGCCTCTAGGGAACCTACGAAGCTCTACGGAGCCCTATGGATCCTTACGGAACAGTACGGGCCCCTTCAGACCTCTGCGGGCGCTTATGGAAACCTACAGGACCCTACGGAACTGTACGAGACTCTACAGGCCCCTAGGGAACACCACAGGCCCCTACGGAACCGTACGAGACTCTACAGGCCCTTAGGGAACACCACAGGCCCCTACGGAACGCTACACAACCCTCTGGAAACTTATGGAACCCTACAAGCTCCTACCAACCCCTGCGAGCACTTACACAACCCTACAGGTCCCTACGGCAATCTACGGGACTCTACGGGCCCCTAGGGAACCCTACAGATTTCGACGGAACCCTACGAGCCCCTCTGGAACCCTACAGAATACTCCAGGACCCGACAGCACTCTACAAGACCCTTAGCAACACAACGGAACCTCACTAAAACCCTATGGGCTCCTACAGAATACTGCAGGTGCCTACGGAACCCTACAGACACCTACGGGCACTTACAGAACACTGCAGGCCCCTACGGAACCCTACAGGTCCATACAGAACCCCACAGGGCCCTACGGAACTTTACCAGCCACTACGGAACTCTACGGGCCCCTACGGAACCCTGCAGAACCCTCCGGAACCTTACAGAATCCCACAGACTCCTACAGACTTCTGCGGGCACTTAAACAACCCTAGAGGACCCTACGGAACACTGCCAGCCCCTATGGAAGGAACCCTACGGGCCCCTACAGAACACTACTGGCTCCTGCGGTACTCCACAGGCCTCTAGGGAACCTACGAAGCTCTACGGAGCCCTATGGATCCTTACGGAACAGTACGGGCCCCTTCAGACCTCTGCGGGCACTTATGGAAACCTACAGGACCCTACGGAACTGTACGAGACTCTACAGGCCCCTAGGGAACACCACAGGCCCCTACGGAACCGTATGAGACTCTACAGGCCCCTAGGGAACACCACAGGCCCCTACGGAACCCTACACAACCCTCTGGAAACTTATGGAACCCTACAAGCTCCTACCAACCCCTGCGAGCACTTACACAAAGCTACAGGTCCCTACGGAAATCTACGGGACTCCACGGGCCCCTAGGGAACCCTATAGATTTCGATGGAACCCTATGAGGCCCTCTGGAACCCTACAGAATACTCCAGGACCCGACAGCACTCTACAAGACCCTTAGCAACACAACGAACCTCACTAAAACCCTATGGGCTCCTACAGAACACTGTAGGTGCCTACGGAAACCTACAGACCCCTACAGAATACTACCAGCCACTACAGAAAAATATGGCCCCTACGGAACTCTACGGAACCTGGCAGAAACACTGTGGGCCCCTACAGGCCCTAGCGGGCACTTGCAGAACTCTGCAGGAACCCACGGAACTTTATGGAACCCTACCAGCCCCTACGGAAGCCTAAAGACCCTTGCAGGCAGTTACGGAACGGTACAGGGCCCTAGGGAACTTTACCAGCCACTACGGAACTCTACGGGCCCCTACGGAACCCTGCAGAACCCTCCAGAACCTTACAGAATCCCACGGATTCCTACAGACTCCTGCGGGCACTTACTCAACCCTAGAGGACCCTACGGAACACTGCCAGCTCCTATGGAAGGAACCCTACGGGCCCCTACAGAACACTACTGGCTCCTGCGGTACTCCACAGGCCTCTAGGGAACCTACGAAGCTCTACGGAGCCCTATGGATCCTTACGGAACAGTACGGGCCCCTTCAGACCTCTGCGGGCGCTTATGGAAACCTACAGGACCCTACGGAACTGTACGAGACTCTACAGGCCCCTAGGGAACACCACAGGCCCCTACGGAACCGTACGAGACTCTACAGGCCCCTAGGGAACACCACAGGCCCCTACGGAACCCTACACAACCCTCTGGAAACTTATGGAACCCTACAAGCTCCTACCAACCCCTGCGAGCACTTACACAACCCTACAGGTCCCTACGGCAATCTACGGGACTCTATGGGCCCCTAGGGAACCCTACAGATTTCGACGGAACCCTACGAGCCCCTCTGGAACCCTACAGAATACTCCAGGACCCGACAGCACTCTACAAGACCCTTAGCAACACAACGGAACCTCACTAAAACCCTATGGGCTCCTACAGAACACTGTAGCCGCCTACGGAAACCTACAGACCCCTACAGAATACTACCAGCCACTACAGAAAAATATGGCCCCTACGGAACTCTACGGAACCTGGCAGAAACACTGTGCGCCCCTACAGGCCCTTGCGGGCACTTGCAGAACTCTGCAGGAACCCACGGAACTTTATGGAACCCTACCAGCCCCTACGGAAGCCTAAAGACCCTTGCAGGCAGTTACGGAACGGTACAGGGCCCTAGGGAACTTTACCAGCCACTACGGAACTCTACGGGCCCCTACGGAACCCTGCAGAACCCTCCAGAACCTTACAGAATCGCACGGATTCCTACAGACTCCTGCGGGCACTTACTCAACCCTAGAGGACCCTACGGAACACTACTGGCTCCTACGGTACTCCACAGGCCTCTAGGGAACCTACGAAGCTCTACGGAACCCTATGGATCCTTACGGAACAGTACGGGCCCCTTCAGACCTCTGCGGGCGCTTATGGAAACCTACAGGACCCTACCCAAACTGTACGAGACTCTACAGGCCCCTAGGGAACACCACAGGCCCCTACGGAACCCTACACAACCCTCCGGAAACATATGGCACCCTACAAGCTCCTACCAACCCCTGCGGGCACTTACACAACCCTACAGGCCCCTACGGAAATCTATGGGACTCTACGGGCCCCTAGGGAACCCTTCAGATTTCGACGGAACCCTACCAGCCCCTCTGGAACCCTACAGAATACTCCAGGACCCGACAGCACTCTACAAGACCCTTAGCAACACAACGGAACCTCACTAAAACCCTATGGGCTCCTACAGAATACTGCAGGTGCCTACGGAACCCTACAGACACCTACGGGCACTTACAGAACACTGCAGGCCCCTACGGAACCCTACAGGTCCATACAGAACCCCACAGGGCCCTACGGAACTTTACCAGCCACTACGGAACTCTACGGGCCCCTACGGAACCCTGCAGAACCCTCCGGAACCTTACAGAATCCCACAGACTCCTACAGACTTCTGCGGGCACTTAAACAACCCTAGAGGACCCTACGGAACACTGCCAGCCCCTATGGAAGGAACCCTACGGGCCCCTACAGAACACTACTGGCTCCTGCGGTACTCCACAGGCCTCTAGGGAACCTACGAAGCTCTACGGAGCCCTATGGATCCTTACGGAACAGTACGGGCCCCTTCAGACCTCTGCGGGCACTTATGGAAACCTACAGGACCCTACGGAACTGTACGAGACTCTACAGGCCCCTAGGGAACACCACAGGCCCCTACGGAACCCTACACAACCCTCTGGAAACTTATGGAACCCTACAAGCTCCTACCAACCCCTGCGAGCACTTACACAAAGCTACAGGTCCCTACGGAAATCTACGGGACTCCACGGGCCCCTAGGGAACCCTATAGATTTCGATGGAACCCTATGAGGCCCTCTGGAACCCTACAGAATACTCCAGGACC
Organism: Numenius arquata; assembly: GCF_964106895.1. Taxonomy (NCBI): domain Eukaryota; kingdom Metazoa; phylum Chordata; class Aves; order Charadriiformes; family Scolopacidae; genus Numenius; species Numenius arquata. Next base: position 16,395 of record NW_027415215.1, read on the forward strand.
CGACAGCACTCTACAAGACCCTTAGCAACACAACGGAACCTCACTAAAACCCTATGGGCTCCTACAGAACACTGTAGCCGCCTACGGAAACCTACAGACCCCTACAGAATACTACCAGCCACTACAGAAAAATATGGCCCCTACGGAACTCTACGGAACCTGGCAGAAACACTGTGGGCCCCTACAGGCCCTAGCGGGCACTTGCAGAACTCTGCAGGAACCCACGGAACTTTATGGAACCCTACCAGCCCCTACGGAAGCCTAAAGACCCTTGCAGGCAGTTACGGAACGGTACAGGGCCCTAGGGAACTTTACCAGCCACTACGGAACTCTACGGGCCCCTACGGAACCCTGCAGAACCCTCCAGAACCTTACAGAATCCCACGGATTCCTACAGACTCCTGCGGGCACTTACTCAACCCTAGAGGACCCTACGGAACACTGCCAGCTCCTATGGAAGGAACCCTACGGGCTCCTACAGAACACTACTGGCTCCTGCGGTACTCCACAGGCCTCTAGGGAACCTACGAAGCTCTACGGAGCCCTATGGATCCTTACGGAACAGTACGGGCCCCTTCAGACCTCTGCGGGCGCTTATGGAAACCTACAGGACCCTACGGAACTGTACGAGACTCTACAGGCCCCTAGGGAACACCACAGGCCCCTACGGAACCGTACGAGACTCTACAGGCCCCTAGGGAACACCACAGGCCCCTACGGAACCCTACACAACCCTCTGGAAACTTATGGAACCCTACAAGCTCCTACCAACCCCTGCGAGCACTTACACAACCCTACAGGTCCCTACGGCAATCTACGGGACTCTATGGGCCCCTAGGGAACCCTACAGATTTCGACGGAACCCTACGAGCCCCTCTGGAACCCTACAGAATACTCCAGGACCCGACAGCACTCTACAAGACCCTTAGCAACACAACGGAACCTCACTAAAACCCTATGGGCTCCTACAGAACACTGTAGCCGCCTACGGAAACCTACAGACCCCTACAGAATACTACCAGCCACTACAGAAAAATATGGCCCCTACGGAACTCTACGGAACCTGGCAGAAACACTGTGGGCCCCTAGAGGCCCTTGCGGGCACTTGCAGAACTCTGCAGGAACCCACGGAACTTTATGGAACCCTACCAGCCCCTACGGAAGCCTAAAGACCCTTGCAGGCAGTTACGGAACGGTACAGGGCCCTAGGGAACTTTACCAGCCACTACGGAACTCTACGGGCCCCTACGGAACCCTGCAGAACCCTCCAGAACCTTACAGAATCGCACGGATTCCTACAGACTCCTGCGGGCACTTACTCAACCCTAGAGGACCCTACGGAACACTACTGGCTCCTACGGTACTCCACAGGCCTCTAGGGAACCTACGAAGCTCTACGGAACCCTATGGATCCTTACGGAACAGTACGGGCCCCTTCAGACCTCTGCGGGCGCTTATGGAAACCTACAGGACCCTACCGAAACTGTACGAGACTCTACAGGCCCCTAGGGAACACCACAGGCCCCTACGGAACCCTACACAACCCTCCGGAAACATATGGCACCCTACAAGCTCCTACCAACCCCTGCGGGCACTTACACAACCCTACAGGCCCCTACGGAAATCTATGGGACTCTACGGGCCCCTAGGGAACTCTTCAGATTTCGACGGAACCCTACCAGCCCCTCTGGAACCCTACAGAATACTCCAGGACCCGACAGCACTCTACAAGACCCTTAGCAACACAACGGAACCTCACTAAAACCCTATGGGCTCCTACAGAATACTGCAGGTGCCTACGGAACCCTACAGACACCTACGGGCACTTACAGAACACTGCAGGCCCCTACGGAACCCTACAGGTCCATACAGAACCCCACAGGGCCCTACGGAACTTTACCAGCCACTACGGAACTCTACGGGCCCCTACGGAACCCTGCAGAACCCTCCGGAACCTTACAGAATCCCACAGACTCCTACAGACTTCTGCGGGCACTTAAACAACCCTAGAGGACCCTACGGAACACTGCCAGCCCCTATGGAAGGAACCCTACGGGCCCCTACAGAACACTACTGGCTCCTGCGGTACTCCACAGGCCTCTAGGGAACCTACGAAGCTCTACGGAACCCTATGGATCCTTACGGAACAGTACGGGCCCCTTCAGACCTCTGCGGGCACTTATGGAAACCTACAGGACCCTACGGAACTGTACGAGACTCTACAGGCCCCTAGGGAACACCACAGGCCCCTACGGAACCGTATGAGACTCTACAGGCCCCTAGGGAACACCACAGGCCCCTACGGAACCCTACACGACCCTCTGGAAACTTATGGAACCCTACAAGCTCCTACCAACCCCTGCGAGCACTTACACAACCCTACAGGTCCCTACGGCAATCTACGGGACTCTATGGGCCCCTAGGGAACCCTACAGATTTCGACGGAACCCTACGAACCCCTCTGGAACCCTACAGAATACTCCAGGACCCGACAGCACTCTACAAGACCCTTAGCAACACAACGGAACCTCACTAAAACCCTATGGGCTCCTACAGAACACTGCAGGTGCCTACGGAACCCTACAGATCCCTACGGAACCCTACAAACACCTGCGGGCACTTACGGAACCCTGCAGGCCCCTACGGAACCCTACAGGTCCATACAGAACCCCACAGGGCCCTACGGAACTTTACCAGCCACTACGGAACTCTACGGGCCCCTACGGAACCCTGCAGAACCCTCCGGAACCTTACAGAATCCCACAGACTCCTACAGACTTCTGCGGGCACTTACACAACCCTACAGGTCCCTACGGAAATCTACGGGACTCTATGGGCCCCTAGGGAACCCTATAGATTTCGATGGAACCCTATGAGGCCCTCTGGAACCCTACAGAATACTCCAGGACCCGACAGCACTCTACAAGACCCTTAGCGACACAACGGAACCTCACTAAAACCCTATGGGCTCCTACAGAACACTGTAGGCGCCTACGGAAACCTACAGACCCCTACAGAATACTACCAGCCACTACAGAAAAATATGGCCCCTACGGAACTCTACGGAAGCTGGCAGAAACACTGTGCGCCCCTACAGGCCCTTGCGGGCACTTGCAGAACTCTGCAGGAACCCACGGAACTTTATGGAACCCTACCAGCCCCTACGGAAGCCTAAAGACCCTTGCAGGCAGTTACGGAACGGTACAGGGCCCTAGGGAACTTTACCAGCCACTACGGAACTCTACGGGCCCCTACGGAACCCTGCAGAACCCTCCAGAACCTTACAGAATCGCACGGATTCCTACAGACTCCTGCGGGCACTTACTCAACCCTAGAGGACCCTACGGAACACTACTGGCTCCTACGGTACTCCACAGGCCTCTAGGGAACCTACGAAGCTCTACGGAACCCTATGGATCCTTACGGAACAGTACGGGCCCCTTCAGACCTCTGCGGGCGCTTATGGAAACCTACAGGACCCTACCGAAACTGTACGAGACTCTACAGGCCCCTAGGGAACACCACAGGCCCCTACGGAACCCTACACAACCCTCCGGAAACATATGGCACCCTACAAGCTCCTACCAACCCCTGCGGGCACTTACACAACCCTACAGGCCCCTACGGAAATCTATGGGACTCTACGGGCCCCTAGGGAACCCTACAGATTTCGACGGAACCCTACCAGCCCCTCTGGAACCCTACAGAATACTCCAGGACCCGACAGCACTCTACAAGACCCTTAGCAACACAACGGAACCTCACTAAAACCCTATGGGCTCCTACAGAATACTGCAGGTGCCTACGGAACCCTACAGACACCTACGGGCACTTACAGAACACTGCAGGCCCCTACGGAACCCTACAGGTCCATACAGAACCCCACAGGGCCCTACGGAACTTTACCAGCCACTACGGAACTCTACGGGCCCCTACGGAACCCTGCAGAACCCTCCGGAACCTTACAGAATCCCACAGACTCCTACAGACTTCTGCGGGCACTTAAACAACCCTAGAGGACCCTACGGAACACTGCCAGCCCCTATGGAAGGAACCCTACGGGCCCCTACAGAACACTACTGGCTCCTGCGGTACTCCACAGGCCTCTAGGGAACCTACGAAGCTCTACGGAGCCCTATGGATCCTTACGGAACAGTACGGGCCCCTTCAGACCTCTGCGGGCACTTATGGAAACCTACAGGACCCTACGGAACTGTACGAGACTCTACAGGCCCCTAGGGAACACCACAGGCCCCTACGGAACCCTACACAACCCTCTGGAAACTTATGGAACCCTACAAGCTCCTACCAACCCCTGCGAGCACTTACACAAAGCTACAGGTCCCTACGGAAATCTACGGGACTCTACGGGCCCCTAGGGAACCCTATAGATTTCGATGGAACCCTATGAGGCCCTCTGGAACCCTACAGAATACTCCAGGACCCGACAGCACTCTACAAGACCCTTAGCAACACAACGGAACCTCACTAAAACCCTATGGGCTCCTACAGAACACTGTAGCCGCCTACGGAAACCTACAGACCCCTACAGAATACTACCAGCCACTACAGAAAAATATGGCCCCTACGGAACTCTACGGAACCTGGCAGAAACACTGTGGGCCCCTACAGGCCCTAGCGGGCACTTGCAGAACTCTGCAGGAACCCACGGAACTTTATGGAACCCTACCAGCCCCTACGGAAGCCTAAAGACCCTTGCAGGAAGTTACGGAACGGTACAGGGCCCTAGGGAACTTTACCAGCCACTACGGAACTCTACGGGCCCCTACGGAACCCTGCAGAACCCTCCAGAACCTTACAGAATCCCACGGATTCCTACAGACTCCTGCGGGCACTTACTCAACCCTAGAGGACCCTACGGAACACTGCCAGCTCCTATGGAAGGAACCCTACGGGCTCCTACAGAACACTACTGGCTCCTGCGGTACTCCACAGGCCTCTAGGGAACCTACGAAGCTCTACGGAGCCCTATGGATCCTTACGGAACAGTACGGGCCCCTTCAGACCTCTGCGGGCGCTTATGGAAACCTACAGGACCCTACGGAACTGTACGAGACTCTACAGGCCCCTAGGGAACACCACAGGCCCCTACGGAACCGTACGAGACTCTACAGGCCCCTAGGGAACACCACAGGCCCCTACGGAACCCTACACAACCCTCTGGAAACTTATGGAACCCTACAAGCTCCTACCAACCCCTGCGAGCACTTACACAACCCTACAGGTCCCTACGGCAATCTACGGGACTCTATGGGCCCCTAGGGAACCCTACAGATTTCGACGGAACCCTACGAGCCCCTCTGGAACCCTACAGAATACTCCAGGACCCGACAGCACTCTACAAGACCCTTAGCAACACAACGGAACCTCACTAAAACCCTATGGGCTCCTACAGAACACTGTAGCCGCCTACGGAAACCTACAGACCCCTACAGAATACTACCAGCCACTACAGAAAAATATGGCCCCTACGGAACTCTACGGAACCTGGCAGAAACACTGTGGGCCCCTAGAGGCCCTTGCGGGCACTTGCAGAACTCTGCAGGAACCCACGGAACTTTATGGAACCCTACCAGCCCCTACGGAAGCCTAAAGACCCTTGCAGGCAGTTACGGAACGGTACAGGGCCCTAGGGAACTTTACCAGCCACTACGGAACTCTACGGGCCCCTACGGAACCCTGCAGAACCCTCCAGAACCTTACAGAATCCCACGGATTCCTACAGACTCCTGCGGGCACTTACTCAACCCTAGAGGACCCTACGGAACACTACTGGCTCCTACGGTACTCCACAGGCCTCTAGGGAACCTACGAAGCTCTACGGAACCCTATGGATCCTTACGGAACAGTACGGGCCCCTTCAGACCTCTGCGGGCGCTTATGGAAACCTACAGGACCCTACCGAAACTGTACGAGACTCTACAGGCCCCTAGGGAACACCACAGGCCCCTACGGAACCCTACACAACCCTCCGGAAACATATGGCACCCTACAAGCTCCTACCAACCCCTGCGGGCACTTACACAACCCTACAGGCCCCTACGGAAATCTATGGGACTCTACGGGCCCCTAGGGAACTCTTCAGATTTCGACGGAACCCTACCAGCCCCTCTGGAACCCTACAGAATACTCCAGGACCCGACAGCACTCTACAAGACCCTTAGCAACACAACGGAACCTCACTAAAACCCTATGGGCTCCTACAGAATACTGCAGGTGCCTACGGAACCCTACAGACACCTACGGGCACTTACAGAACACTGCAGGCCCCTACGGAACCCTACAGGTCCATACAGAACCCCACAGGGCCCTACGGAACTTTACCAGCCACTACGGAACTCTACGGGCCCCTACGGAACCCTGCAGAACCCTCCGGAACCTTACAGAATCCCACAGACTCCTACAGACTTCTGCGGGCACTTAAACAACCCTAGAGGACCCTACGGAACACTGCCAGCCCCTATGGAAGGAACCCTACGGGCCCCTACAGAACACTACTGGCTCCTGCGGTACTCCACAGGCCTCTAGGGAACCTACGAAGCTCTACGGAACCCTATGGATCCTTACGGAACAGTACGGGCCCCTTCAGACCTCTGCGGGCACTTATGGAAACCTACAGGACCCTACGGAACTGTACGAGACTCTACAGGCCCCTAGGGAACACCACAGGCCCCTACGGAACCGTATGAGACTCTACAGACCCCTAGGGAACACCACAGGCCCCTACGGAACCCTACACGACCCTCTGGAAACTTATGGAACCCTACAAGCTCCTACCAACCCCTGCGAGCACTTACACAACCCTACAGGTCCCTACGGCAATCTACGGGACTCTATGGGCCCCTAGGGAACCCTACAGATTTCGACGGAACCCTACGAACCCCTCTGGAACCCTACAGAATACTCCAGGACCCGACAGCACTCTACAAGACCCTTAGCAACACAACGGAACCTCACTAAAACCCTATGGGCTCCTACAGAACACTGCAGGTGCCTACGGAACCCTACAGATCCCTACGGAACCCTACAAACACCTGCGGGCACTTACGGAACCCTGCAGGCCCCTACGGAACCCTACAGGTCCATACAGAACCCCACAGGGCCCTACGGAACTTTACCAGCCACTACGGAACTCTACGGGCCCCTACGGAACCCTGCAGAACCCTCCGGAACCTTACAGAATCCCACAGACTCCTACAGACTTCTGCGGGCACTTACACAACCCTACAGGTCCCTACGGAAATCTACGGGACTCTATGGGCCCCTAGGGAACCCTATAGATTTCGATGGAACCCTACGAGCCCCTCTGGAACCCTACAGAATACTCCAGGACCCGACAGCACTCTACAAGACCCTTAGCGACACAACGGAACCTCACTAAAACCCTATGGGCTCCTACAGAACACTGTAGGCGCCTACGGAAACCTACAGACCCCTACAGAATACTACCAGCCACTACAGAAAAATATGGCCCCTACGGAACTCTACGGAAGCTGGCAGAAACACTGTGCGCCCCTACAGGCCCTTGCGGGCACTTGCAGAACTCTGCAGGAACCCACGGAACTTTATGGAACCCTACCAGCCCCTACGGAAGCCTAAAGACCCTTGCAGGCAGTTACGGAACGGTACAGGGCCCTAGGGAACTTTACCAGCCACTACGGAACTCTACGGGCCCCTACGGAACCCTGCAGAACCCTCCAGAACCTTACAGAATCCCACGGATTCCTACAGACTCCTGCGGGCACTTACTCAACCCTAGAGGACCCTACGGAACACTACTGGCTCCTACGGTACTCCACAGGCCTCTAGGGAACCTACGAAGCTCTACGGAACCCTATGGATCCTTACGGAACAGTACGGGCCCCTTCAGACCTCTGCGGGCGCTTATGGAAACCTACAGGACCCTACCGAAACTGTACGAGACTCTACAGGCCCCTAGGGAACACCACAGGCCCCTACGGAACCCTACACAACCCTCCGGAAACATATGGCACCCTACAAGCTCCTACCAACCCCTGCGGGCACTTACACAACCCTACAGGCCCCTACGGAAATCTATGGGACTCTACGGGCCCCTAGGGAACCCTACAGATTTCGACGGAACCCTACCAGCCCCTCTGGAACCCTACAGAATACTCCAGGACCCGACAGCACTCTACAAGACCCTTAGCAACACAACGGAACCTCACTAAAACCCTATGGGCTCCTACAGAATACTGCAGGTGCCTACGGAACCCTACAGACACCTACGGGCACTTACAGAACACTGCAGGCCCCTACGGAACCCTACAGGTCCATACAGAACCCCACAGGGCCCTACGGAACTTTACCAGCCACTACGGAACTCTACGGGCCCCTACGGAACCCTGCAGAACCCTCCGGAACCTTACAGAATCCCACAGACTCCTACAGACTTCTGCGGGCACTTAAACAACCCTAGAGGACCCTACGGAACACTGCCAGCCCCTATGGAAGGAACCCTACGGGCCCCTACAGAACACTACTGGCTCCTGCGGTACTCCACAGGCCTCTAGGGAACCTACGAAGCTCTACGGAGCCCTATGGATCCTTACGGAACAGTACGGGCCCCTTCAGACCTCTGCGGGCACTTATGGAAACCTACAGGACCCTACGGAACTGTACGAGACTCTACAGGCCCCTAGGGAACACCACAGGCCCCTACGGAACCGTATGAGACTCTACAGGCCCCTAGGGAACACCACAGGCCCCTACGGAACCCTACACGACCCTCTGGAAACTTATGGAACCCTACAAGCTCCTACCAACCCCTGCGAGCACTTACACAAAGCTACAGGTCCCTACGGAAATCTACGGGACTCCACGGGCCCCTAGGGAACCCTATAGATTTCGATGGAACCCTATGAGGCCCTCTGGAACCCTACAGAATACTCCAGGACCCGACAGCACTCTACAAGACCCTTAGCGACACAACGGAACATCACTAAAACCCTATGGGCTCCTACAGAACACTGTAGGCGCCTATGGAAACCTACAGACCCCTACAGAATACTACCAGCCACTACAGAAAAATATGGCCCCTACGGAACTCTACAGAACCTGGCAGAAACACTGTGCGCCCCTACAGGCCCTTGCGGGCACTTGCAGAACTCTGCAGGAACCCACGGAACTTTATGGAACCCTACCAGCCCCTACGGAAGCCTAAAGACCCTTGCAGGCAGTTACGGAACGGTACAGGGCCCTAGGGAACTTTACCAGCCACTACGGAACTCTACGGGCCCCTACGGAACCCTGCAGAACCCTCCAGAACCTTACAGAATCCCACGGATTCCTACAGACTTCTGCGGGCACTTACTCAACCCTAGAGGACCCTACGGAACACTGCCAGCCCCTATGGAAGGAGCCCTACGGGCCCCTACAGAACACTACTGGCTCCTGCGGTACTCCACAGGCCTCTAGGGAACCTACAAAGCTCTACGGAGCCCTATGGATCCTTACGGAACAGTACGGGCCCCTTCAGACCTCTGCGGGCGCTTATGGAAACCTACAGGACCCTACGGAACTGTACGAGACTCTACAGGCCCCTAGGGAACACCACAGGCCCCTACGGAACCGTACGAGACTCTACAGGCCCCTAGGGAACACCACAGGCCCCTACGGAACCCTACACAACCCTCTGGAAACTTATGGAACCCTACAAGCTCCTACCAACCCCTGCGAGCACTTACACAACCCTACAGGTCCCTACGGAAATCTACGGGACTCTATGGGCCCCTAGGGAACCCTATAGATTTCGATGGAACCCTATGAGGCCCTCTGGAACCCTACAGAATACTCCAGGACCCGACAGCACTCTACAAGACCCTTAGCAACACAACGGAACCTCACTAAAACCCTATGGGCTCCTACAGAACACTGTAGGTGCCTACGGAAACCTACAGACCCCTACAGAATAGTACCAGCCACTACAGAAAAATATGGCCCCTACGGAACTCTACGGAACCTGGCAGAAACACTGTGGGCCCCTAGAGGCCCTTGCGGGCACTTGCAGAACTCTGCAGGAACCCATGGAACTTTATGGAACCCTACCAGCCCCTACGGAAGCCTAAAGACCCTTGCAGGCAGTTACGGAACGGTACAGGGCCCTAGGGAACTTTACCAGCCACTACGGAACTCTACGGGCCCCTACGGAACCCTGCAGAACCCTCCAGAACCTTACAGAATCCCACAGACTCCTACAGACTTCTGCGGGCACTTACACAACCCTACAGGTCCCTACGGAAATCTACGGGACTCTATGGCTCCCTAGGGAACCCTATAGATTTCGATGGAACCCTATGAGGCCCTCTGGAACCCTACAGAATACTCCAGGACCCGACAGCACTCTACAAGACCCTTAGCAACACAACGGAACCTCACTAAAACCCTATGGGCTCCTACAGAACACTGCAGGTGCCTACGGAACCCTACAGATCCCTACGGAACCCTACAAACACCTGCGGGCACTTACGGAACCCTGCAGGCCCCTACGGAACCCTACAGGTCCATACAGAACCCCACAGGGCCCTACGGAACTTTACCAGCCACTACGGAACTCTACGGGCCCCTACGGAACCCTGCAGAACCCTCCGGAACCTTACAGAATCCCACAGACTCCTACAGACTTCTGCGGGCACTTACACAACCCTACAGGTCCCTACGGAAATCTACGGGACTCTATGGGCCCCTAGGGAACCCTATAGATTTCGATGGAACCCTACGAGCCCCTCTGGAACCCTACAGAATACTCCAGGACCCGACAGCACTCTACAAGACCCTTAGCGACACAACGGAACCTCACTAAAACCCTATGGGCTCCTACAGAACACTGTAGGCGCCTACGGAAACCTACAGACCCCTACAGAATACTACCAGCCACTACAGAAAAATATGGCCCCTACGGAACTCTACGGAACCTGGCAGAAACACTGTGCGCCCCTACAGGCCCTTGCGGGCACTTGCAGAACTCTGCAGGAACCCACGGAACTTTATGGAACCCTACCAGCCCCTACGGAAGCCTAAAGACCCTTGCAGGCAGTTACGGAACGGTACAGGGCCCTAGGGAACTTTACCAGCCACTACGGAACTCTACGGGCCCCTACGGAACCCTGCAGAACCCTCCAGAACCTTACAGAATCCCACGGATTCCTACAGACTCCTGCGGGCACTTACTCAACCCTAGAGGACCCTACGGAACACTACTGGCTCCTACGGTACTCCACAGGCCTCTAGGGAACCTACGAAGCTCTACGGAACCCTATGGATCCTTACGGAACAGTACGGGCCCCTTCAGACCTCTGCGGGCGCTTATGGAAACCTACAGGACCCTACCGAAACTGTACGAGACTCTACAGGCCCCTAGGGAACACCACAGGCCCCTACGGAACCCTACACAACCCTCCGGAAACATATGGCACCCTACAAGCT
>NW_027415216.1:0-8350 GCF_964106895.1 Numenius arquata
CCTCGGCCCTGCATCGCTGTGCGGGAGGGGGAAGGGCGGGCGGCGGCGGGGACCAGGTGAGGCGGGGGTGGTGGGCGGCGGGGCTCTGGGCGAAAAAGAGCGGGTCGCGGTGCGGGGACTGTTGTCGTCACCCCGTCCCCCGCCTCACAGAACAGCCGTTAAGGGGGGGGCAGGATGCCGGTAACTGCCCAGCCTTCCTGTGGCACGTCGCCTCAGGGGCGGGAGCCCCTCCTCGTCCCCGCAGCCCGCGCGGTGCGGTGGTTGGGGGGCAGCCGTCGGGACTGTAACGGCAGTGGGGAGCCGCGGAGGGGAAGGCCTGTGTCGTGCGACAGGCCCAGCGGAGGAGGGGATGACGGGGACGGCGGCCTTGTCCACCCTTTACCGACCCTTACCTGTTAGAGCCGAAGTCAAACGGCTGGGGAATAACACACGCAGACACAGAAAAACACACACACACCCCCACCCCACTGGCAGCCCTTGGTGCTTTGAGGCGAGTGCTGTACAGTTTGATAACAGTTTATTTTAAGTATAAATATATTAAAATCAAGTCTATGAGAGAGCCTGCTTCCAATCAGTACGTTCAATTTCAACGGTGTATTCATTGATCTTTACATTTAAGTAGTAGTTACGTGGAGTTTTATGGCCATATGGAGCTAAATTAGTATTTTTGCCAACCACGTAGAAGGAAAAAAATCGATACTTTATATAATAAACTAAAAACAAACAAACAAAAAAAACCCCCAAAAACCCTCCCAAAACCAAAAAGCCCTAAAAAAAATATTAATAAGGTCCGTTATAACAACCACAAGCTGATGATTTATATACCTTACCTGGATCAAAATCAACTGAAAACATTCAGGATTCATCAAAATTTTCTTCCAGTCCCAAGCACATCTCCTTTCCTGTCTCTTTTCAGGTGGATTAGTGCAGAAGGGCAGTTTGGTATATGCAGAACGTATAAACACTAATTCCTGAAACATAACCTTGATTTCACCTAGTTTTTTGTTTGGAATGGAAGTCGGCAAAGGCAGCGTTGCAGTCACTGATGAATTTGCAAAAGGAGATTCTTGAGCATCACATATGTGGCATTTGTTGTAGGATTTTCATTAATAAAGAGAAATTAGTTGGATGTGTAAATTGTGTGTGCAGTTTGTATGATATTTTTCTACTTTAGATTTTACAGGAAGACTGACTTAAGTTGTTTGCTGAAGGTGTTCCTTTTGCTGGTTCCCAAAATATTTCAGAAGCACTGGTATTCCTGATAGAATGAGATACTGTCTGCTATTCATCTATTCTGAGTTCCACATTTATAACCTTACCTGGCACAGACAAAGGATATCGGCCACTGGGATGTGAGAGCCCTGCTGGGATACAAGAGTTAATCTAAATAAATCTATAATCTGAGTGCTGCTTCAGTTATTGCTGAAGGGTACTGTAATGAAATCATTCAAGAATACACCAAGTAGTAGATCTTGAGGCGTTGATGTATGTGAATAGAAAATTCAGCTGATGGCTGAATGGTGGTATATGGAGGAAAAGGGATAGATTTGCTTCAGCAGAGTTACTGCTCAACATAAAACATATTTCCAGTTTACATTGCACCGAGTTTGCAGAAAGGCAATAAAGCTTTGGCTTTTGGGGAATTCTGCAATGCAAAGCAAACCTATGCTACTGTTCCTATATCAGGAGAAAACTATATTGTGATTTAGTTTTCATTTACATTGTAACACTACTGCTAAAATAGTAATTAATAAGAAATGCAGATTTCATTATTAGTCTGTAAAGGAAAAGAACTTTGTATTCTGTTCTGAAATCTTGTAGGGATTTCTTTAAATAATATAACAAGTTAAAGATAAGACATAAATCATGTAAATTCTTTCAAAAAGCACATTTAACACAATTTTTGTAAAAATGTGTTTATAGGTCATTGTTTATAATGTAGCCGCATCTGAAGAAATTTAAAGTGGCTTTGTGTCATGCTGACTAACAACATAGGGCATCATTTCATAATACATCAAGCAATGATTCCAAGAAACCTGAAGCCGTTTCCCTACGTTTGTGGCAGCAGAATGTTGTCAGGTTACAAACCAAAAAGGAACGTCAAGGACTCTTACAAAATTCTTGAGCTTGAGGAAGGTTGTTCCCTTGATGATATCAGAAACTCTTATCGAAGTCTTGCCAAAAAATACCATCCAGACAGCGGTTCTGCCACAGCTGATTCCGAAGCGTTTATGAAAGTAGAAGAAGCGTACAGAGTTGTGCTGAGTGATGTGGCGACCAAAAAGAAATCAAATGAGAATAATGAAGAGGAGGAAGACCAATTCAAGCCAAAAGCACCACAGCATCGACACTACTTGAGTTTTGAAGGTGTTGGTTTTGGGACGCCAAGCCAAAGAGAGAAGCAATACATGCAGTTTCGAGTAGACCGTGCTACTGAACAAGTGTTGGAGTACCGGAAGCAGAGACTTGAAAGCCAGTACGCCGGGACAGACCTAATGAAAGCCAAAGATGTGAGGGAGAGCAAAAAGGTGAAAATAACGCAAGCAGTTGAGCGGTTGGTTGAGGACCTCATCCAGGAATCGATGGCGAAAGGAGACTTTGACAACCTCAGTGGCAAAGGAAAACCTTTGCAGAAATTTTCCGACTGTCCACATATCGACCCTATGACTCACAACTTGAACAGGATTCTGATAGACAATGGGTACCAGCCAGAGTGGATCCTGTTGCAGAAAGAAATACGGGAAACTATTGAGCGGTTACGGAAGAACATAGTGGCTTCTAGAAGTCAGCTTGGAGGGCCAATGACCCCATACAGGCAAAAGCAATGGAATCGTATTTGTGAGCAATTTATAGAAGATATCAGGAAATTAAACAAAAGAATAGACAACTTCAATTTAGTCGTTCCTATTCTGAGCAGACAAATGGTGCACTTCAGTGCAGACAAAGAAATTGTTCGAGCACAAAAGAGTTACGAAGCTTTGATGGAAAACAGAGAGGCTTCTAATTCAGACACAAAGGAAAAAGAAGAGGAAAATGTTAAAAGGTTTGGGTGGAAGTCTTCTCTGTTTAAGTGGTTAAACCTTACATTGAAATAAGATAATACTAATTCATCTGTCTTGTCAAGATTTTGAACGCACTTTATTAATGAAACTTGTAGCACTAGAGAAATTTCAGGTACACTGAAAATGTAAAATCCAGCTGTCCGCTGTTACACCAGTTAAGGAATTGGGTTGTTTGCATTTGCAAGTGCTTAATTGATTTATTTGTGAATGTTGTTAAGAAACAAATAAATTCAGTTATCCTCTTGCAGCTCATTTTACTTCTGCTTAAATCAAAATTAACACTTCACTTTAGCATAGAGTTTAATCACTTAGAGTCTGTTATCTCTTCCAAAGGTTAAACTGAGGCATAAGGAAAAAAGGACAAAGTGGAAGTAAAAGTCTTGCTGTGCCCTGTTAGTTTGAACTTTATCCTTTCTTATTTAAATGCTTACAGCTCCTAAATTGTTGACAGGTTTCATGCATTTTTTTTTAAAACGTACATTCATCTCTTCAAGGTTAAATTAAATGGGAATAAAGGGAGGGTTCTGGATGTCGGGACTTGAACTGTACATTCTGCAGGAGATCCATTTTTGGATCTGGCTTTTAACACACAAGGAAGTCTCAGAAAGCATGTGAGCAAATAAAGAAGACTGGCGAAAACTGTACCCTAGTCACAGGGCTTTAATTTAAAGGTGAGAGGAGAAGGGAATACTAATCTTCAAAAGTAATTGCACCCTTTAAAATATCTTTGAATATTGGCATCAAAGAACTTATTGTGAAATATTGCTATATTATTAAAGTTTCTGGGCAATGGCTTTGAAAAATCTCCCTGATGCCAAAGATTTATTTATCTTCAGTAACCTCTCAGCTCCTCACACAATCTGATTTTCCTGGGGACACTTTGAAAAGGTGTCACTGGCTATATCAATTTCTGTGTGGACCCCCTTCCTCATGCCCCTGTGACTCAGACTGTCACTGTCTCCACCAGTGCAGGAGTTGTGCTATGCCCTGCCAGTCTGGGCAGGTGTCCCACAGGCTCTGATACACCACGAAGGGGGGATTTCCACTCTCTGAGTTTCAGAAATGGAAGCTAGATGATGATGGCAACTGCTGTCCTTTGGCAGATGCCCCAGCAGAGGTTTGGGTTAATGTGTTTGCTTTTGGAGGCAGGTAACACTGTATGTTCTCCTTTTGGTCTCTCTGCTCTTGATCATCTGGATGAAGTCTTAATATGCAGGCAGAATATTATTTATTTTTGTTGGTAGAATGGATTAATTGAAGTATCATTTGTCAGAGGGTATTATCTAGTAATATAACTGAATATAGTTTATGTCTTGGTAAACACTATAGATCTTTCAAGCCTCTGTGATATGACAAGTAATAATGGCAAGGTGTTTGACATGTAGAAAATGGGGGTAATCTCAGCTTCCTTTTTGTAGGAATGAAGGTGGTAAAAATAAAAAAGAAAGGCATTATGTGCAGACTGATCTGTTGGCCCTAGGTCATGCCACTGGGATGATTGTGCTGTGCTCTGCCCTGGTGTTAGCTGAAAGGATTAGATCATGGCTATTGGTTTCTTTCTGCCAAGATTCAGTTAGGAGGCAGGGGTATATCAGTGGTGCGTGGATCAGTTGGGCCAGCCAGTAATTAATGTAATCTTAGGTGGCTCCCTGAGTTTGCTAAGATAGTAAGAAATAATGGGTGTCTTGCAGATGCAGGAGTTAAGACTAATATAGTGGTGAAGTGGGAACAAAATGTGCATGTTGTCTTGATCCGCCATACAAGCAAGTCCCAATCTAAATGCTCGGGAAGAAAAATCAGGTTCCATCACAGTCCTCGGTTTCTGGGGACTTGGTAAGAACTCAAATTTCTGGCCTTTCCTTTGTGATAGGGGTATGATTCATTGAGATCACGGTGTTAGACCAGGCAATACCGGAAGGCTTTGACCTCATAAGCTCCTCACTCATTTTGGCAACTGCGTGTATGAATGTCTGTTTATTTCAATAATTTATCTACGTGTTCTTGCTTTTAATGAAAACTGTAAATTAAACAGTCCTTTGACATAGTACTCTTAAAAAGATCAGATTTTGATTCTCGTTATGATCTACAGGAATTGGATCTGAATTGCTGTTTAAACTAATTCAGTGACAGATTTAAAAAGAGCTAATTGCAAATTGAATACATTGCACAAGAGTAAATAGAAACCAGATTGCAATAAATCCAGCTTTGATGGAATCCACTTTGGCTCACAATGAAGATAAGTATCAGCAGTTTAAATATTTAAGTTGCTGTAATGGATGAGTCAGCTTACTGAGTGATTTCTATGTTCCTTTTGAAACTCCTACATTTTAAATGGAGTAGAAGTGACTTGACTTTCAGCACTTTAAATCGGCCTTACACTGTTGTCATGAAAAAAAATGCCAGGCACAAAAATATACTTCTTCAACATTTATGGCAATGATGATGAAAAAAAGAATTAAAATTTTTATTTTCCGTAGGTGTGTGGAGGAGTATAATTTTGCCAGGCTGGCCTATATTTTTGTTGCTCTGAGCCCACGAAATCTTAAGAGCAGTATTTAGTACTTCTAGAACAAGTAATACCAAGTACTGCATATGAATTAGAAAAACCCAGGAGAGAATGGCCTTTGAAAGTAATTTTTCTATCTGACACTAGGCTGTTAATTTGAATTTGATACCTGTTACCTTATTGTTGACCTCAAAAGGATGAAGTCATTACTGATTCCAGATACAAATACATGTTGCTTATTCCCAGAAGTCCTGATGCGTTGGTCTAATTACCGTATGGCTTGTGGCTTGAAAGGCTTATCTGGATGACATCTTACTATGAAGACAAAATATTATTGGTGTTTATTATTAGGATATATTAATAGAGGTACCCATTTTTCTCAGAGTGAGGAATCTGTTTCTTGCCCAACAACCCGACAGCTCTTTCAAGCACTATTAGCAAGCTCTACAATTATACGTGTTGGTGCTTTCCAATAAAAGCAAAAGACACAGCTGTAAGCTGTAGAATCATAGAATGGTTTGGGTTGGAAGACACATTAAAGATCATCTAGTTCCAGCCCCCCTGCCATGGCCAGGGACACCTCCCACTACAGCAGGTTGCTCAAAGCCCCATCCAGCCTGGCCTTGAACACTTCCAGGGATGGGGCATCCACAGCTTCCCTGGGCAAGCTGTTCCAGTGTCTCACCACCCTCACAGTAAAGAATTTCTTCCTGATATCAAACCTAAATCTCCCCTCTTTGAGTTTGAAGCCATTACCCCTCATTCTATCGCTACATGCCTTTGTAAAAAGTCCTTCTCCAGCTTTCTTGTAGGCCCCTGTCAGGTACTGGAAGGGACTATAAGGTCTCCCCGGAGCCTCCTCTTCTCCCGGCTGAATAACCTCAACTCTCTCAGCCTGTCTTCACAGGAGAGGTGCTCCAGCCTTCTGATCATCTTCATGGCCTTCCTCTGGACTAAGTCTAACAGGTCCATGTCCTTCTTGTGCTGAGGGCTCCAGAGCTGGACACAGTACTCCAGGTGGGGTCTCACGAGAGCAGATTCTGAAATAATGTCTTAGTTTGTCCTATAAATTGAAGAATTTCTGCATACACTGTAAATGTTGAGGCTGCTAAATGTCTTTCTGTTCCAGGGTAATAATGGCTCTTGGGATGCAGGTGGAGTTACAGAGGAGGCTTGGAGGAGAAGGAATAAAAGTCAGGAGACACAAGCACATGACATGCTGTAAGGGACAAAGACAAGTGGTAAAACTTTATTCTTAGTGGGAAAAACTGCCACTGTGAGGGAGAAAGGGGGTGTGTGATGTCTCCTTTGAAGTTGTTTCCCTACCAGTTGTGTTTCCCTGGATGTGGCAACCACACCGTTTACCTTCCCACAGCTGAGATCAGCCAGTGAGCCAATGGAAAGGTGTGTGTGCAGGCGTGGGGGGTGGGAGGGGTGATAGGAAGGGCCTGGAAAGGAGAGAGGAGATTTGGGGGAAAGCAAAGAGCCTGTAATGCTTGCAGGTGAGGGTGAGAAGATGGTGATACACGCATTAACAGGAATTAAAGTTGGCAAGTGGACACATGTGAACTACTATAAGAAACCACCGTTCATATTGATCCTCTCTTCAGTGAGCAACCTCTTCCCTGAGACAGAGAAAATGAGAAAGGAGGGGCAGCTTCAGGAGAAGACCGTGGCTCAGCTCCAGAGCTGGTGCAACTACGGCAGAACTGCCGTAGGGCAGAAAACAGGATGTATGGGAACCATCTTCTAAATCTTATAGATTTTATTAGAATTCCATGCAGAAATGGGGAGTGTCCTACCCAAGGATGTCATGGTGGTGGAAAAAGCCGTGTAGAACACCGTGAGCACATAGAACTGAAGGAAAAAAGGAGGGGAATGGAGAGTGGGTGGCTTTTGGGTACAACTTCTAAATTTGAGTGGGATTTCATGGCGTCACAGCTTATCTGCCTTTTAATGAGAGACTGAATATTCTGTTGCCATTTGGTTGCATCTTTTTAGGCCTTTCTCACAGGGCCCCACGTTCCTCTTTATTGTTCGTGAGCCGTCTCCCGGAAATGCCTTCCTCTTTTTTTTTTTTTTTTTGTTTATCCGGTTCCACTCTCAAATTCCTACTTCTCGCTTTTCAGACTGACTCTGTACTTTTTTTTTCTTAATGTTACCCGAGCGTGAATGTTTGAGTTAGTAACTTCAGTACTTAATTCCACGGCAGTGTTTTGCCTTAGTATCTCTAAAATCTTGATATCCAACGTTTTGTAATTCTGTATTTTCTGAGAGGACGATGCTTCCTGGAGGTGCCGGCAGCTCTCTGGCAAGAAACGGGCCAGAAAGCCAGAAACCGGGAAGTGAATCCCGTGCGTGAGAAGCGTGAGCAGGGTCCAGTGAGGGTCAGGAATTTGGGGTCAGTTGGTCTGGTTTGGGCACGCTCAAAACCAGGCAGCAAGCCCACGTCTGTTCACGGCCGTTGCGCAAACGAAACGCGCAGAAACACCCTTTTCCCGGCACAGATCCCGGGACGGATCCCGGGAGGAGCGGGGCGGGGCGGGGGGAGGGGGCAACCGGGCCACGCCCTCGGCTGGCCACGCCCAGCCCCGCCCGACAGCGGACCCCTCACGCAGGAAGAAAGGGGGCGGGGCTTGCATCGGCCCCTCCTGCCGCCCCTGGCTGGCGTGGGCTGCCGCCTCGGCCAATCGTGGCGCTCTCCTCCTCACCCGGCCTCCGGTGACGCGAGAGTGCTCGCTTGCGATTGGCGGGTGGCCGCGTCGCTCGCGGGTCTCTGCCC
>NW_027415217.1:0-14135 GCF_964106895.1 Numenius arquata
GGGCGAGGGGAGAAGGGCGGGCGCTGATTGGCTGCGGGGGGGGTAGGGGAGGCGCTGATTGGGCTGCGGGGGGGGCGGAGGAAGCGCTGATTGGCTGCGGGGGGGTAGGGGAGGCGCTGATTGGCTGCGGGGGGGTAGGGGAGGCGCTGATTGGCTCCGGGGGGGGGGGCGGAGGAGGCACTGACATTCCACCCCCCCCCCACGACGCCACACCCCCCCATGACGTCACACCTCCCCCCCACGGGCATCACGTGACCCCCTGACGTCACCACCCGGCCCTCCAATGAGGAGGCGGGAGCGCCGGTGACGTCACTCGACCCCCAACCCCCCCCCCCCCACGTGACCCTTGGCCCCCCCAATGACATCACGTGACCCCCCCACCCCCCCCAAAATGACGTCACGTGACCCCACCCAACGTTCCATCCTTTATTGGTCCCCGCAGGCCCCGCCCCCTCCCCGGCAGCCAATGAGGGGGGAGAATGGGGGGGGGGGGTGGAGGGGCGGGGCCGTCGCTGATTGGTCCATCGGGGGGGGGGAAGGGGGAGGGGCCACGGGGCGGTGGCCAATGGGGGGGGGGGGGGGTGGCCACCAAGTGGGGACGGTGGCCACCAATTCAAGATGGCGGCCACCAATTCAAGATGGCGGCCAGCAGGTGGTGGGGGGGGGGGGCCACCAACTTGGCATGGTGGCCAGCAAGCTGGGACGGTGGCCACCAAGGTGGGGTGGTGGCCACCAAGGTGGTGGGGGTGGCCACCAACTTGGGACAGTGGCCACCAAGGTGGTGGGGGTGGCTACCAACTTGGGACGGTGGCCACCAAGGTGGGGTGGTGGCCACCAGGTCGTAGGGGTGGCCACCAAGGTGGGGTGGTGGCCACCAAGGTGGTGGGGGTGGCTACCACGTGGGGACGGTGGCCACAACATGAGGATAGAGGCCACCAGGTGGGGACGGTGGCCACCAGGTCGTGGGGGTGGCCACCCGGTGAGGATGGTGGCCACCAATTCAAGATGGGGGCCACCAAGTCGGGACGGTGGCCACCAGGTCGAGATGGTAGCCAAGATGGAGCACACGGTGGTCAACCAAGGATGGTGGCCGTCAACCGAGGATGGTGGCCACCAGCCCCACGGCGGTCAACCAAGGATGGTGGCCACCAGGTCGAGATGGTGGCCAAGATGGAGCACATAATGGTCAACCAAGGACGGTGGCCACCAGCCCCACGGCGGTCAACCAAGGATGGTGGCCATCAACCAAGGATGGTGGCCACCAGCCCCACGGCCGTCAACCAAGGACGGTGGCCACCAGGTTGAGATGGTGGCCAAGATGGAGCACATAATGGTCAACCAAGGATGGTGGCCACCAGCCCCACAGCCGTCAACCAAGGGTGGTGGCCACCAGGTTGAGATGGTGGCCACCAGGTCGAGATGGTGGCCAAGATGGAGCACATAATGGTCAACCGAGGATGGTGGCCACCAGCCCCACGGCGGTCAACCAAGGATGGTGGCCAAGATGGAGCACATAATGGTCAACCGAGGATGGTGGCCACCAGCCCCACGGCCGTCAACCAAGGGTGGTGGCCACCAGCCCCACGGCCGTCAACCAAGGATGGTGGCCATCAACCAAGGATGGTGGCCACCAGCCCCACGGCCGTCAACCAAGGGTGGTGGCCACCAGGTCGAGATGGTGGCCAAAACGGAGCACATAATGGTCAACCGAGGATGGTGGCCACCAGCCCCCATGGCAGTCAACCAAGGGTGGTGGCCACCAGGTCGAGATGGTGGCCAAGATGGAGCACATAATGGTCAACCAAGGGTGGTGGCCACCAGCCCCACGGCCGTCAACCAAGGGTGGTGGCCATCAACCAAGGATGGTGGCCACCAGCCCCACGGCGGTCAACCAAGGGTGGTGGCCACCAGGTCGAGATGGTGGCCAAGATGGAGCACATAATGGTCAACCGAGGATGGTGGCCACCAGCCCCACAGCGGTCAACCAAGGGTGGTGGCCATCAACCAAGGATGGTGGCCACCAGCCCCACGGCCGTCAACCAAGGATGGTGGCCATCAACCAAGGATGGTGGCCACCAGCCCCACGGCCGTCAACCAAGGGTGGTGGCCATCAACCAAGGATGGTGGCCACCAGCCCCACGGCCGTCAACCAAGGATGGTGGCCGTCAACCAAGAATGGTGGCCACCAGCCCCACGGCCGTCAACCAAGGATGGTGGCCATCAACCAAGGATGGTGGCCACCAGCCCCACGGCCGTCAACCAAGGATGGTGGCCATCAACCAAGGATGGTGGCCACCAGCCCCACAGCCGTCAACCAAGGATGGTGGCCAAGATGGAGCACATAATGGTCAACGGAGGATGGTGGCCACCAGCCCCCACGGCGGTCAACCAAAGATGATGATGATGTTCAACCAACGTCGATGGCCACCACCCCCCATGGTGTTCCACCAGCGTCGGAGGCCACCAGCTCTTCCCCCCCCCCCACGGTGGCCACCGGGCCGGTGACCTCACATCTTCTTGACCCGTCGCTCCAAGGCCTCCAGCTCCTCCATGATGTCCTTGGGTAGATCTTCTCCGAAGTTCTCCAGGTAGTAGCTCCTCAACTCCTTCAGCTCCTGTTCCCAGAAACTCTTGGAGATGGCGAAGAGCTTCTGGTAGGAGACTCCGGGAAGCCCCCCGAGATCCAAAGCTTCTTCTCTGGGCACCAAACCAACCGGGGTGGCCACCGCGCTATCTTCACCGGCCACCCTCCCGCAGATCCAAGCCAAGACCCGGGCGTTGTGACCGAAACCCGGCCAAAGGAAGTCACCGGAAGAGGGATCGCGAAGGAACCAGTTGACGTGGAAGATACGGGGCAAACGGAGACCCCGTCGGTGGCCAAGGGACAACCAGTGGGCGAGGTAGTGGCCGGCGTTGTAACCGAAGAAAGGACGCATGGCGAAGGGGTCGTGCATCAGGCGGCGACCTGGAGGGGAGGAGAAGGTGGTTATGGGGCTGGTGGGACCGGAGAAGGTGGAGTTACGGGGTGGTGGGACGTGGTTATGGGGCTGGTGGGACCATAGAAGGTGGAGTTATGGGGTGGTGAGACGTGGTTATGGGGTGGTGGGACCAGAGAAGGTGGAGTTATGGGGTGCTGGGACGTAGTTATGGGGTGGTGGGACCATAGAAGGTGGAGTTATGGGGTGGTGGGACGTGGTTATGGGGCTGGTGGGACAGGAGGGTGGAGGAGATGGAGTTATGGGGCTGGTGGGGTGGTGGGACGTGGTTACGGGGGTGGTGGGACCATAGAAGGTGGAGTTATGGGGTGGTGGGAGGTGGTTATGGGGTGGTGGGACCATAGAAGGCGGAGTTATGGGGTGGTGGGACGTGGTTATGGGGCTGGTGGGACCATAGAAGGTGGGGTTATGGGGTGGTGGGACGTAGTTATGGGGCTGGTGGGACAGGAGGGTGGAGGAGATGGAGTTATGGGGTGGTAGGACATAGTTATGGGGCTGGTGGGGTGGTGGGACGTGGTTACGGGGGTGGTGGGACCAGAGAAAGTGGAGTTATGGGGTGGTGGGACCATAGAAGGTGGAGTTATGGGGTGGTGGGAGGTAGTTATGGGGCTGGTGGGGTGGTGGGATGTGGTTATGGAGTGGTGGGACCACAGAAGGTGGAGTTACGGGGTGGTGGGACGTAGTTATGGGGCTGGTGGGGTGGTGGGAGGTGGTTATGGAGTGGTGGAACCATAGAAGGTGGAGTTATGGGGTGGTGGGAGATGGTTATGGGGTGGTGGGACCACAGAAGGTGGAGTTACGGGGTGGTAGGACGTAGTTATGGGGCTGGTGGGGTGGTGGGACGTGGTTACGGGGCTGGTGGGACCATAGAAGGTGGAGTTATGGGGTGGTGAGACGTGGTTATGGGGTGGTTGGATGTGGTTATGGGGCTGGTGGAACCAGAGAAGGTGGAGTTACGGGGTGGTGGGACGTGGTTATGGGGCTGGTGGGACAGGAGGGTGGAGGAGATGGAGTTATGGGGTGGTAGGACATAGTTATGGGGCTGGTGGGGTGGTGGGACGTGGTTACGGGGGTGGTGGGACCAGAGAAGGTGGAGTTACGGGGTGGTGGGACGTGGTTATGGGGTGGTGGGACCATAGGAGGTGGAGTTACGGGGTGGTAGGACGTAGTTATGGGGCTGGTGGGGTGGTGGGATGTGGTTATGGAGTGGTGGGACCACAGAAGGTGGAGTTATGGGGTGGTGGGACATGGTTATGGGGTGGTGGGACCACAGAAGGTGGAGTTACGGGGTGGTAGGACGTAGTTATGGGGCTGGTGGGGTGGTGGGACGTGGTTACGGGGCTGGTGGGACCATAGAAGGTGGAGTTATGGGGTGGTGAGACGTGGTTATGGGGTGGTTGGATGTGGTTATGGGGCTGGTGGAACCAGAGAAGGTGGAGTTACGGGGTGGTGGGACGTGGTTATGGGGCTGGTGGGACAGGAGGGTGGAGGAGATGGAGTTATGGGGTGGTAGGACGTAGTTATGGGGCTGGTGGGGTGGTGGGATGTGGTTATGGAGTGGTGGGACCATAGAAGGTGGAGTTACGGGGTGGTGGGACGTGGTTATGGGGCTGGTGGGACAGGAGGGTGGAGGAGATGGAGTTATGGGGCTGGTGGGGTGGTGGGACGTGGTTACGGGGGTGGTGGGACCAGAGAAGGTGGGGTTATGGGGTGGTGGGACGTGGTTATGGGGTGGTTGGATGTGGTTATGGGGCTGGTGGGACCAGAGAAGGTGGGGTTACGGGGTGGTGGGACGTGGTTATGGGGCTGGTGGGACAGGAGGGTGGAGGAGATGGAGTTATGGGGTGGTAGGAGGTAGTTCTGGGGCTGGTGGGGTGGTGGGACGTGGTTATGGGGTGGTGGGACCATAGAAGGTGGAGTTATGGGGTGGTGGGACGTAGTTATGGGGCTGGTGGGGTGGTGGGATGTGGTTATGGAGTGGTGGGACCAGAGAAGGTGGAGTTATGGGGTGGTGGGACGTGGTTATGGGGTGGTGGGACGTGGTTATGGGGCTGGTGGGACCATAGAAGGTGGGGTTATGGGGTGGTGGGACGTAGTTATGGGGCTGGTGGGGTGGTGGGATGTGGTTATGGAGTGGTGGGACCATAGAAGGTGGAGTTACGGGGTGGTGGGACGTGGTTATGGGGCTGGTGGGACGTGGTTACGGGGCTGGTGGGACAGGAGGGTGGAGGAGATGGAGTTATGGGGCTGGTGGGGTGGTGGGACGTGGTTACGGGGCTGGTGGGACCAGAGAAGGTGGAGTTATGGGGTGGTGGGACCATAGAAGGTGGAGTTATGGGGTGGTGGGACGTAGTTATGGGGCTGGTGGGGTGGTGGGATGTGGTTATGGAGTGGTGGGACCATAGAAGGTGGAGTTACGGGGTGGTGAGACGTAGTTATGGGGTGGTGGGACCATAGAAGGTGGAGTTACGGGGTGGTGAGACGTAGTTATGGGGTGGTGGGACCAGAGAAGGTGGAGTTATGGGGTGGTGGGACGTGGTTATGGGGCTGGTGGGACCAGAGAAGGTGGAGTTATGGGGTGGTGGGACGTGGTTATGGGGCTGGTGGGACGTGGTTACGGGGCTGGTGGGACAGGAGGGTGGAGGAGATGGAGTTATGGGGTGGTAGGACGTAGTTATGGGGCTGGTGGGGTGGTGGGACGTGGTTACGGGGGTGGTGGGACCATAGAAGGTGGAGTTACGGGGTGGTGGGACGTGGTTATGGGGTGGTTGGATGTGGTTATGGGGCTGGTGGGGTGGTGGGATGTGGTTATGGAGTGGTGGGACCATAGAAGGTGGAGTTATGGGGTGGTGGGACGTGGTTATGGGGTGGTTGGATGTGGTTATGGGGCTGGTGGGACCATAGAAGGTGGGGTTATGGGGTGGTGGGACGTGGTTATGGGGCTGGTGGGACAGGAGGGTGGAGGAGATGGAGTTATGGGGCTGGTGGGGTGGTGGGACGTGGTTATGGGGGTGGTGGGACCAGAGAAGGTGGAGTTATGGGGTGGTAGGAGGTAGTTATGGGGCTGGTGAGACGTGGTTATGGGGTGGTAGGACCATAGAAGGTGGAGTTATGGGGTGGTGGGACGTGGTTATGGGGCTGGTGGGACCATAGAAGGTGGAGTTATGGGGTGGTGGGATGTGGTTATGGAGTGGTGGGACCATAGAAGGTGGAGTTATGGGGTGGTGGGACGTGGTTATGGGGTGGTTGGATGTGGTTATGGGGCTGGTGGGACCATAGAAGGTGGAGTTACGGGGTGGTGGGAGGTGGTTATGGGGCTGGTGGGACAGGAGGGTGGAGGAGATGGAGTTATGGGGCTGGTGGGGTGGTGGGACCATAGAAGGTGGAGTTATGGGCTGGTGGGACGTGGTTATGGGGTAGTTGGATGTGGTTATGGGGCTGGTGGGACAGGAGGGTGGAGGAGATGGAGTTATGGGGTGGTAGGAAGTAGTTATGGGGCTGGTGGGGTGGTGGGACGTGGTTACGGGGCTGGTGGGACCAGAGAAGGTGGAGTTATGGGGTGGTGGGACCAGAGAAGGTGGAGTTATGGGGTGGTGGGAGGTAGTTATGGGGCTGGTGGGGTGGTGGGACGTGGTTATGGGGTGGTGGGACCAGAGAAGGTGGAGTTATGGGGTGGTAGGAGGTGGTTATGGGGCTGGTGGGGTGGTGGGAGGTGGTTATGGGGTGGTGGGACCATAGAAGGTGGAGTTATGGGGTGGTGGGAGGTGGTTATGGGGTGGTGGGACCATAGAAGGTGGAGTTATGGGGTGGTGGGAGGTGGTTATGGGGCTGGTGGGGTGGTGGGAGGTGGTTATGGGGTGGTGGGACCATAGAAGGTGGAGTTATGGGGTGGTGGGAGGTGGTTATGGGGCTGGTGGGGTGGTGGGAGGTGGTTATGGGGTGGTGGGACCATAGAAGGTGGAGTTATGGGGTGGTGGGACATGGTTATGGGGTGGTGGGACGTGGTTATGGGGCTGGTGGGGTGGTGGGACGTGGTTATGGGGCTGGTGGGACCAGAGAAGGTGGAGTTATGGGGTGGTGGGACGTGGTTATGGGGTAGTTGGATGTGGTTATGGGGCTGGTGGGACAGGAGGGTGGAGGAGATGGAGTTATGGGGTGGTAGGACATAGTTATGGGGCTGGTGGGGTGGTGGGACGTGGTTACGGGGGTGGTGGGACCAGAGAAGGTGGAGTTATGGGGTGGTGGGACCAGAGAAGGTGGAGTTATGGGGTGGTAGGAGGTAGTTATGGGGCTGGTGAGACGTGGTTATGGGGTGGTAGGATCATAGAAGGTGGAGTTATGGGGTGGTGTGAGGTGGTTATGGGGCTGGTGGAACCATAGAAGGTGGGGTTATGGGGTGGTGGGACGTAGTTATGGGGTGGTTGGATGTGGTTATGGGGCTGGTGGGACCAGAGAAGGTGGGGTTATGGGGTGGTGGGCCGTGGTTATGGGGTGGTGGGACCACAGAAGGTGGAGTTATGGGGTGGTGGGCCATGGTTATGGGGTGGTGGGACCATAGAAGGTGGAGTTACGGGGTGGTGGGAGGTGGTTATGGGGCTGGTGGGACAGGAGGGTGGAGGAGATGGAGTTATGGGGTGGTAGGAAGTAGTTATGGGGCTGGTGGGGTGGTGGGACATGGTTATGGAGTGGTGGGACCACAGAAGGTGGAGTTATGGGGTGGTGGGACGTGGTTACGGGGTGGTGGGACATGGTTACAGGGCTGGTGGGACAGGAGGGTGGAGGAGATGGAGTTATGGGGCTGGTGGGGTGGTGGGACGTGGTTACAGGGGTGGTGGGACCATAGAAGGTGGAGTTATGGGGTGGTGGGACATAGTTATGGGGTGGTGGGACCATAGAAGGTGGAGTTATGGGGTGGTGGGACGTGGTTATGGGGTGGTGGGATGTGGTTATGGGGCTGGTGGGACAGGAGGGTGGAGGAGATGGAGTTATGGGGTGGTAGGAGGTAGTTATGGGGCTGGTGGGGTGGTGGGACGTGGTTACGGGGCTGGTGGGACCATAGAAGGTAGAGTTATGGGGCAGTGGGCTGGTGGGACGTGGTTATGGGGCAGAGGAACACGGTTATGGGGCCGGTGGGACACCAAGGTAGAGCGGATGGAGTTACGGGTTGGTGGGACGTAGTTATGGGGCAGAGAAACGTGGTTATGGGGCTGGTAGCACGTAGTTATGGGTCTGACAGGCCTCACTTATGGGTCTGGCCCCACATAGACACCCCCAACGCGCAACCCCATCCCACCACGACCGACCCAACGGTGGCCACCAGGAAGCCGGAGAGGTGGTCGGTGGTGGCCGTGTGTGGGGCCACCAAGGGGGTCGGTTGAGGGACGGGCCTACTTGTGGGGCTACTTATGGGGCTACTTGTGGGGCAGCTGACCTTTATGCTCGGCGGCGGCGGTGGCCTCGCTCCTCATGGCGCTGCCCACGAAGACCCCGTGGCGCCAGTCGAAGGCCTCGTAGACCAACGGGACGCCTGGAAAGGAGATGACGTCAGGATGGAAGTCTCCACCCCACCAAGAAGATGTGGGGCAGAAAGTTATGGGGCAGAAAGGACTCACCGTGGGGCCGACGACCTCCGAAGATGATGGCGTCGATGGGAACCCCTCGAGGATCTTCCCAGTCGGGATCCATGATGGGACACTGGCGGGCGGGGGCGCAGAAACGGGAATTGGGATGGGCGCAAGGTTGGGGGTCACCTAAAAGCCGGGGGAGATGTTCTTCAGAAGGTTATGGGGCGGGATGTGGGGCGGGGGGGGGGGGGAAAAATGTGGGGCGGTGAAAACTGACCGGGCGTCCAAGGTTGACCCAACCAGGAAGTAAAGGTGGTTCCTGGAGGCAGGGATTGGTCGATGCCTTCCCAGTAAACGCCGCCGTCGCTGGATTGGCCGACGTTGGTGAAGATGGTGTTGGCCCTGATGGTGGCCATGGCCATGGGGTTGGTCTTCTCCGATGTCCCCGGGGCCACCCCGAAGAACCCGCTCTCGGGGTTGATGGCCCGAAGGCGACCTGGGAGGGAGAACAAGGCGGGGGGACGGGACACACAACCGGAGGTCAAAGGGGGCAAGGAGAGGGAGGAAGCGGGCCACCAAGGGGGTGGGACGTTGGGGCCACCACCACCAGGAGAACCCAAGAGTGTTGCGGCCACCAAGGACGTGGGCCACCAGGGCCACCAAAGGCAGGAGACCCCACCCCACGTCCACATCAACCAACCCACGGCCCACCGGGGCCACCAGGGCCAGGAGAACCCAAGAACGTTGTGGCCACCATGGCCAGGAGACCACAAGCGTCCTGTGGCCACCAAGGACGTGGGCCACCAGGGCCACCAAAGGCAGGAGACCCCACCCCACATCCCACACCACCCAACCCACAGCCCACCGGGGCCACCAGGGCCAGAAGAACCCAAGCGTCCTGTAGCCACCATGGCCAGGAGACCACAAGAGTCCTGTGGCCACCAAGGACGTGGGCCACCAGGGCCACCAAAGCCAGGAGACCCCACCCCACGTCCACATCAACCAACCCACGGCCCACCGGGGCCACCAGGGCCAGGAGAACCCAAGAACGTTGTGGCCACCATGGCCAGGAGACCACAAGAGTCCTGTGGCCACCAAGGACGTGGGCCACCAGGGCCAACACCCCCAGGAGACCCCACCCCACGTCCACATCAACCAACCCACGGCCCACCGGGGCCACCAGGGCCAGGAGAACCCAAGAACGTTGTGGCCACCATGGCCAAGAGACCACAAGAGTCCTGTGGCCACCAAGGACGTGGGCCGCCAGGGCCACCAAAGGCAGGAGACCCCACCCCACGTCCACATCAACCAACCCACGGCCCACCGGGGCCACCAGGGCCAGAAGAACCCAAGAACGTTGTGGCCACCACGGCCAAGAGACCACAAGAGTCCTGTGGCCACCAAGGATGTGGGCCACCAGGGCCACCAAAGGCAGGAGACCCCACCCCACGTCCACATCAACCAACCCACGGCCCACCGGGGCCACCAGGGCCAGGAGAACCCAAGAACGTTGTGGCCACCATGGCCAGGAGACCACAAGAGTCCTGTGGCCACCAAGGATGTGGGCCGCCAGGGCCACCACCCCCAGGAGACCCCACCCCACGTCCCACACCACCCAACCCACCGCCACCAACCCCCCCAAAGAACCCCCCCAAAGGAACCTCAGCCTTAGGGCCACCATCCCTCCCCCCGGAGGCCACCCCAGGGTGGGGGAGGAGGGGACAACCGTGTCACCTTCGTCATCGAACTTCATCCAGGCGATGTCATCGCCCACGCACTGGACGCGCCACCCGGGCAAGGCCGGGGTCATCATGGCCAAGTTGGTCTTCCCGCAGGCGCTGGGGAAGGCGGCCGCCACGTAACGCTTGGTCCCCGCGGGGTCCGTCACCCCCAAGATCTGTGGGGCGGGGGGGACAAGTTGGGGGTCAGGGGGACAAGTTAGGGGTCACGGAGCTTGGGGACATCAAGGACATGGGTCACGGGGGCCACCAAGGGTTGGAGAACCCAAAGGTCTTGGGGCCACCAAGGATGTGGGCCACGGGGGCCAGCAGGATCTGTGGGGCAGGGGGGGGACGATGTGGGGCAGGGGGACGATGTGGGTCGGGGGGACAAGGTGGGGGTCAAGGGGCTTGGGGACATCAAGGACATGGGTCACGGGGGCCACCAAGGGTTGGAGAACCCAAAGGTCTTGGGGCCACCAAGGACGTGGGCCATGGGGGCCACCAGGATCTGTGGGGCAGGGTGGGGACGATGTGGGGCAGGGAACAAGGTGGGGGTCAGGGGGGACAAGGTGGGGGTCACGGAGCTTGGGGACATCAAGGACATGGGTCACGGGGGCCACCAAGGGTTGGAGAACCCAAAGGTCTTGGGGCCACCAAGGATGTGGGCCACGGGGGCCAGCAGGATCTGTGGGGCAGGGGGGGGACAATGTGGGGCAGGGGACAAGGTGGGGGTCAGGGGGGGACAAGTTAGGGGTCACGGAGCTTGGGGACATCAAGGACATGGGTCACGGGGGCCACCAAGGGTTGGAGAACCCAAAGGTCTTGGGGCCACCAAGGACGTTGGCCACAGGGGCCACCAGGATCTGTGGGGCAGGGTGGGGACGATGTGGGGCAGGGGACAAGGTGGGGGTCAGGGGACTTGGGGACATGGGGGGGGGACAACCCATCAAGATCCCCCCCAAAAAAAAACCCCCAAAACCCCTCCGAACCCCCCCAAAAAACCACGTGGCTACCAGCCCCCCCAACTTGGTAGCCAACCAGCAAGTGCTGGGCCGAGAAATCCCAAAACCCTCCAAAACCACCCCAAAACCCCCTCAAAACCCCCAAAATGCCCCAAAATCCCCCTCAATCCCCTCTTTGGACCCCCAAACCCCAGGTGGCTACTAGCCCCTTCAACTTGGTAGCCCACCACCAGGTGCTGGGCCACCTAGCCCTGGTCACGGGCCACCTGGGAGGCGATGCACCCCCAAAACCACCCCAAAAACCCCCTAAAATGCCCCAAAATCCCCTTCGATCCCCTCTTTGGACCCCCAAACCGCAGGTGGCTACTAGCCCCTTCAACTCGGTAGCCCACCACCAGGTGCTGGGCCACCTAGCCCTGGTCACGGGCCAGTCGGGAGGCGATGCACCCCCAAAACCAACCCCAAACCCCCCCCAAAACCCCTAAAATGCCCCAAAATCCCTCTCAGTCCCCTTTTTGGGCCCCCAAACCCCAGGTGGCTACTAGCCCCTTCAACTTGGTAGCCCACCACCAGGTGCTGGGCCACCTAGCCCTGGTCACGGGCCACCTGGAAGGCGATGCACCCCCAAAAACCACCCTAAAAACACCTAAAACGCCCCAAAATCCCTCTCAGTCCCCTTTTTGGACCCCCCAAAGCCCAGGTGGCTACTAGCCCCCTCAAGTCGGTAGCCCACCAGCAGGTGCTGGGCCACCTACCCCTGGTCACGGGCTACCAGGGGAGCCATGCACCCCCAAAAATCACCCCAGAACCCCCCCAAAACCCCTAAAACGCCCCAAAATCCCTCTCAGTCCCCTTTTTGGACCCCCAAACCCCACGTGGCTACTAGCCCCATCAACTCGGTAGCCCACCAGCATGTGCTCGGCCACCTACCCCTGGTCACGGGCTACCAGGGGAGCGATGCACCCCCAAAAACCACCCTAAAAACACCTAAAACGCCCCAAAATCCCTCTCAGTCCCCTTTTTGGGCCCCCAAACCCCAGGTGGCTACTAGCCCCTTCAACTCGGTAGCCCACCAGCATGTGCTCGGCCAGCCAGCCCTGGTCGCGGGCCAGTCGGGAGGCGATGCGAAGGGCGAAGCATTTCTTGCCCAGGAGGGAGTTGCCCCCGTAGCCGCTGCCGAAGGAGACGATGCGGCGCCGGTCGGGCTCGTGGGCTACCAAAGTACGGGCCGGGTCGCAGGGCCAGTGGCTAACGAGGGGCTCTGAGGAAAGAGAGAAGTTAATTAGGGGAGTCACGTGACTCATTAAGGGGCGGGGGAGGGGGGAGAGACTCGTTAAGGGCTCCCGTGCCTAATTAAGAAGCGGGACAGGCGAGATAATTAGGTAGCCGCAAGGTAGCCACGGGGCTAGCGGCCACCGAGGAGCTCGGAGAAGGAGGAAGAAGAGTAATTAAGGGAACGGAATGGCTAATTAAGGGGTCACAGGACTAATTAAGGCGGAGAAAGGCTAATTAAGTGGGGACAAGAGGTAACTAAGGCGGGGGGTGTAATGATAATTAGGTAGCCACAAGGTAGCCACGGGGCTAGTGGCCACCCAGGGGCTTGAAGAAGGGAGGGGGGAGAGTAATTAAGGGGTCACAGGGCTAATTAAAGGGGAGAAGAGCTAATTAAGGGGGGACAAGAGGCTAACTACGGCGGGGGTGTAATGATAATTGGGTAGCCACATGGTAGCCACAGGGCTAGTGGCCACTGAGGGGCTCGGGGAGGGGGGGAGAGAGTAATTAAGGCAAAAGAATGGCTAATTAAGCTGTCACAGAGCTAATTAAGGGATCACAGAACTAATTAAGGGGTGGGGGAGACAAGATAATTAGGTAGCCACAAGGTAGCCACAGGGCTAGTGGCCACCGAGGGGCTCGGGGAGGGGAGGGAGAGGCTAATTAAGGGGGGAGAATGACTAATTAAGGGGGGAGAATGACTAATTAAGGGGGGAGAATGACTAATTAAGGGGGGAGGTGTAATGATAATTAGATAGCCACGGGGCTAGTGACCACCGAGGGGCTTGGGAAGGGGGGGGGGAGAAGACTAATTAAGGGGGGAATGGCTAATTAATGAGTGGGGGAGGGGGTAGGAGGGCCTAATTAAGGGGTCACATGGTTAACGACGGGCTGGGGGGGGGGGGAGCTAATTAAGGAGCCCCGTGGCTAATGAGGGGCTTTGGGGAGGGCCACAGCCAGGGGGGAGGGGGCGTGGCCACAGAGGGGGGCGGGGCTTAATGGGGACTCACCAGGGGGCGTGGCCAAGGCCACGGGGGGGCGTGGCTTCATGGAGCGTGGATTCTATGGGGCCACCCCCAGGGAGGGGGGGGGGGCATGGTTAAGGGGGGGCGTGGCCAGGGTGGGCGTGGTCGAAAGGGGGCGTGGCTTAGTGGGGACACGCCAGGGGGCGTGGCCAAGGCCACGGAGGGGCGTGGCTTCACGGAGGCTTAATGGGGCATAGGTTCTATGGGGCCATGGGGGGGGGCAGCATGGTTAAGGGTGGGCGTGGCCAGGGTGGGCGTGGTCGAAAGGGGGCGTGGTTTAGTGGGGACACGCCAGGGGGCGTGGCCAAGGCCACGGAGGGGCGTGGCTTCACGGAGGCTTAATGGGGTGTGGGTTCTATGAGACTATCCTTGGGGGGGGGGGGGCGCCATGGTTAAGGGGGCGTGGTCAGGGTGGGCGTGGCCGAAAGGGGGCGTGGCTTAGTGGGGACGAGCCAGGGGGCGTGGCCAAGGCCACGGAGGGGCGTGGCTTCACGGAGGCTTAATGGGGCATAGGTTCTATGGGGCCATGGGGGGGGGGCAGCATGGTTAAGGGGGCGTGGTCAGGGTGGGCGTGGTCGCAAGGGGGCGTGGCTTA